>NW_007253113.1:626911-649404 GCF_000164805.1 Carlito syrichta
GGAATTACAGGCATGCGCTACCACACCCAGCTGATTTTTTGATTGATTGTAGAGATGAGGTCTCGCTGCCCAGGCGGGTCTCGAACCGGCGGGCTCAGGCAATTCACTCACCTTAACCTCCCAAAGGCGCGGGATGACAGGCTGAGCCACCGAGCCCGGCTAATTTCTTAGTATGTAATGGAGAGCTTTGGAGTTTTTTATGGATTCTGTAGATTTATATCTACGAGAATCATATAATAATAGTGTTGATGGGGAGGGGTCGTGAATGAAAGAAGGGCCTTTTCTCTGATTTCTTTCCAAGTGAGGAAATGTTAGCTTCACTCTCAGTTGTTGCATTTCTCAGGAAAACACTGGCATAAAGAAGGGAGAGATTAAAATAGGCATGACTGTCTGGCCTTTTCATAGGTGGCATGACAGCGTCACGCTAGAAGGGATTTATTCGGTGTCTAAAGATGTTTACTGAACACCAACCAGAGGTCAAAGGACTCAAGGTCCGAAGTCTGTCTGAGTTCTAACCTGGCTCTTCTATTTTCTGTATTACTTTGTGCCTCAGTATCTTCATCTCTCAAGTGGGGCTAATAGTGGTACCTAAGTCAATGTGTATTTGGGAGGATTAAGTGAGATAATATGTTTATTAGTTGAGAACAGTCTAGGCACATTGTAAGCACTCAACAAATAATATTACTGCTTAGTATTATTTTAAACTCATGGCAGTTGGTAAAAATTTTAAGTAATTGCTGGGGAAGAAAATTGAAAGGCCCTTGTATGATAGTCTTCTAAAAATCTTGTACTTATACCCTGTATTTAGGCAGACATCCCTGGTGAATCGTCTGTCGTAGTATTCTTCATTTTATGTATTTCCATTTTAGTTCAGATCATCATCAATTTAAATCACTTTAAATCACATTATTTGGCCTTCTTTTTCCCTGTTCTGACAGCTATCACCACATGCATAGCTTCTATTTTCCTCATGTTTTCCTACATACTAAAAAGTCACAGTGGCTATTTTTTGTCAGATCACAGCCCCAAACTATAGTCCATTAGTTGAAGCTCTTTAACTTGGTTTTGCTTCACCTATTCAGTCTGGCAGTCTGCTTCCTAACAAGCACTGCCAGCACTCCTCCTTGTCTTCTCGTGTCCTGCATGCCTTTAATTTTGTCTGTGCTTAAAGATCCATCTTCCATCTTTCTTCCTCCGGAGTCAATATTCCCTTCCAGATTCCCAGTGCAGACTTCCCTAATCCCATTTCCCTCCCCTCATCACTTACTGACTTTTTTTTTACTTTTTTGTACCAGATACATGTGATAAAGTCAAAAATTATTGAACAGTAACTGAGGTATCCTGCTGACACTTGAAGACAGGCATGGCATGATTAGCAAAGGGGTCAGAAGTTGCTGACATAAATTACTGGAATCTTCTCACTGCCTTGCAGAATCTCTCTGGAATCCTTCTCTTAACTTTAGAACCCTGTATCCTGACCTACTGCTAATCTTCTGATCTGCTTCCTCCTGATCTCATTCAATGACATGTCTTCCAGGTTGATGCCCCACCCAATTCTGTCATGCTTACTCATAAATCACTAGTTTTGCTGCATCCTTTGGGCAGCTGCTTTTTTTTAGTTTATGACCCTCAATGTCTGATTATCCACTTGCCAAGGATCAGTTGTGTTCACATGGAGAGCTGACCAGGGCTTAGTTAGAGTCAGACTGAACTTGCTATCTTACTCAAGCAAAAATTTGACTCTACTCTAAGAAATAGAAAGATTTAGACTATGAGGACCTGCTAAGTTATTCAAAAGGGCTTAATATAAAAATCAGAATAATTAGATCTAAGGGTCATGTATAAATTGGAGGCAGAGCCAAAGGGACTGTGGCCTGGTGGGCAGTAAAAAGAGGGCAAGACAAGCAGGTCACAAAGAGTTGTAATCCCTATGCAATAGGAGCCCTGCCTGTCTTGTTCACCACTGTATTTCGGCACCTCAAAAATCCCTGGCACATATAGGCACTCAATATTTACGTACTGAATGAAAAATTGTCTTGGGTAATTGGCATTTCTGGGGCCTATATTCTTAGACTACATAACTAGTAGCCAAATAATAACCAGTGAATTGAAAGTCTCTCTCCTTGGGGCAATGGAAGCTCCTGCATTGTGTCTGTACTAAATGTGTCAGGTGTCTCTGTTCCATGTTAGGCTTGTCTCATCTCACTACTTCACTTGTCAACCTCCTGTCTTCTCCTAGAACAGCTCTGGGAATGCAGCTAAAGACTCAGCAAACACTAATTGGTTCTGGTTGAATTGAGCAAGGCTTCCCTGGGCAACTCTTCCAGTTTGTTATGAGTTATAAAGTTCTCCTCCCACTGATCAGAAACAATCTTCGGGTCCAAAGGGGTGGGATCTTATTTTAAGGAGGTCTTTTGACTCTTCAGAGACTTCCCAACTATAACATCTTAGTGTGCTAGTAAATCGGGTAATATGTCTTTTCCCTGTTTTTCAAACAAATATATTTACTTACCGTGCTTTCTTTCCTTCTTTAATATTAGACTCACATTAAATTTTAGATCCTTAAGAGTAACAACTGTCTTTTCCCTTGCTTTGAATTTTTTCACAGAAGTAAGAATATTGCTTTCATGACCTTCCTTCTACATTTATTCAAAAGTGATCCTCTCATTGAGAAAAAAGGAATAAGTATTGGATCCTTGCAGCAAGATATGCAACTTAATAATGATAACTGCATTATAAATTAGTTCATTGCATCTTGAATCTGGAATAAATCATAGCTTTGAAGTTGATTTCCATGACATGTGCCATCTTGCTTCCTTTCTTAAAAGAACATGCAAAAGTGAACGTTACAAGCTTCTGAGGCAGCAAGCCATTGTGTGAATTCATAGTTACCCTCCAGTTTGCCAAGAGAAAGTTTGCCAAGACAACAGTTATAAAGTGATTATTCTAACAATACAAGTTTTATTTAGATATAATCAGCTATTTATTTAACATTGGTTTTTTGACATACAAAAATCAGACAGAAAATTGTTTCACACATAATCTCTTGTTACTATCTTAACAGAAGTCCGGATCTGACTTTGTAAAATGAGAGCTATCCATCCTAATTACATCTGATCCTTGATCTAAGACAAGGTTTCTCAACCTTGGCATTACTGTCATTTTGGACCAAATTATTTTTTGTTGTGAGGACTGTTCTGTCCTGCGTTGTACAATGTTTAGCAGCATCCTAGGCCTCTACCCACTAGATGCCAATAGCACCCTCCCACTCTCATTGTGACAACGAAAAATGTTCTCAAACACTTTTGAATGTCCTCTGGGAACAAAATTACCCTGGTTGAGGATCACTGATCTGAAACAATCCTCAAGTCCAAAGTGGCAGGGCCTTTTTAAGGAGGGCTTTTGATTCTCCAGAGAATTCCCAACTATAACATCTTAGTATGATAGTAGATCAGGTGGCATTTTTTTTTCTTAAACAAATACATTTACTTGACTGTGCTGTATTTTCTTCTTTAATACTAGACCTATATTAAATGTTAGACTCCTTAAGGGTAACAACTCTGCTTTCTCTTGCTTTGAATTTCTTCACAGAAGTAAGAATAATGTTTGGTCTGATATAAACACTTAATGTATGTAGACTAACTCCATAAAATTTTGAAGTAGAAGAAATTCATGTGTGCTTTTAATGAGCAGAATGTAAATCCCATGAAAGCATGGTTTTAGTTTTTGCTTTTCTCAGTAATACTCACTGTTGCACTCACAGCACTTAGAAGCAGACCTGATACATAGTAAGTGCTCAATAAATATTTGGTGAATGAATTGTACCACTTAAAAAATGTTGCATGGGGTCCCAGCCCAATTTCCTAAAGGCCAACATTTACAGTTCATAACAGAGGCTCAAAGCTCTCTTTATTCTGCATTTTCTAGTCTTCATTTCTGCTTCTTTAATACATAGTCCCATCTTTTTGACTCAAGCTTTTCTACTGATGTTTTCTCAAATGCCCATGAATATCCTTGTCAGTGCACAACGACTCACTTTGTTTTCTCTGTTTAGGATTTTTTTAAAGCTCTCCATGGAGTCAGATAAATACAACACACACTTCAAATATCAGGTTATTTTATCTCTCATAGGTAACATTTTATGACTTCATGAACTCATAAGCATCTTTCCTAACTCAAAGCCTGACACTTGCTCTTCTGTACCTCTCCCTGGGCATTTTAATTATATGAGGTGTGCTACCTTTGAATAATTGTTTTTTATGTGTGTATGTCATTTTTTCCAAGTAGACTGTGATATTTTAAAGGCAGAAACAAATTATCTTTCTTTTTTTTTTTAAACACCAAAGAGTCTATTAAATGGCATCTACATAGTGAAGGGACATTGTTCTCATTAATTCTTTTTTTCATTTAATTATTCAACTGATATTTTTTGACTGCCTACTCTGTGCTAATCATGTGCTAGGAGGCAAAACAAATATGTTCCCTATCCTTATGAAGTGTTTAGATCTATTGGAGAAAAAATGGTATCTAATGTGGTGAGAACTAGATTTAGAGTCAGACGATCAGTGTCAACACTAACTCTGTCACTTACTAGGCATATGATCATTTAAGCTTTCAATGTCTCAGTGTTCCCATCTCAAAAATTGTAAACAATAATGTTCTCTATTACTCATAATGAAGATCAAATCACATTGCATTTTCTAAGTGACAGGATATGGTGGCTTTAATTTTTTCCACAAATTCTTCGATACTCTTTCCTTCAAGGGATGGAGCTTAATTCTTCTCCCCTTGAATATAAGCTGGACCTAGTGACTATCTTCTAATAGATAAAATAAGGCTGAAGTGAAGGTGTGCAATTTTGGACTACATCATAAAAAGGTATCATAGCTTTTTTCTTCGCCATTCTGTTTCCTGAAGTTACTTGGTCTGGGGGAAGCCAGTTGCCATATTGTAAGTAGACCTATAAAGAGACCCATGTGTCTCACTCACATGCTTGAGCTTAGAAGCAGATGGTTAGCTACACTCAGGCCTTCAGATGACTGAGGCCCCAGCCAACAATGTGACTAAACCTCATGAAAGAACCTGACTTAGTGCCATTGAGCCAAGTTTGTCCTGGATTTCCGATGCCCAGAAACCTTATGATACAACATATATTTTAGAAGTTGCTGAATTTTGAAGAATTTTTTAATACAACAATGGACAACTAATACACAAGGTACCAGAGATATTTGAGATATTATTATTATTGAACATGCTAATATTTGTTGAATAAACACTGTCAAAATTAACCATGATTTATTACTGAATGATGAGTGGAAGACAAAGTAGAAGACAAAGAAGCTTCAAAAATAAGACAAAGAAAATTACACAACATTAAGAACAAGGAAAAATAATATGGATGTGAAACTTTGGATGGTTGATTTGCAAACATTTCTGCTACCTGATTCATTTTCTGAGAAGTATTAACCTGTGACAGTGACTGCAGGCAGTATTCCAAAGACTATCAGCTAAAGAAATTGTTCATTCCCACTGATGGTTTTTGTTTTATTTCATTTTTAATTCTCATTCTGAGCTAAAATTGATAGTTTTAATTAAATAAGAAATGAGGACCATACTTCTACTCTACATAGAATACAAGATTTTTTGTATGTGTGTTAGAGAAAGTCACCATGGTTCTTTGTTTTAGAGAAAATCACCGTGGTTCTTTGTTAAACACAAAGGCCACAGACGTGGGAATTTATGATTTGTTTGCATCAATGCCAACGTCTGAGAGCCACTGCCATTCCTTTGCCATAGTAACGCTGACTCAAACTGACCTCCATGATGCCACAGATGGGAGGGGTGAATTCATAGACTTCACCAGTCAACTTTGTCAAAATTAATTTGAACCAAAAAAAATTTAAATTTAAAATGATCTAACTACCTTTGGCCCACAGGATCCTTATTTACAACCAACCTCTTGAACTCCCCTCTGAGAACATAGTTATGCAGGAGAGCTGTCAATGTATTAACCTATTTAACAATAAATACAGGATTTAAATTCCTCACTGAATACTTATTGACCCTGATTTTCCCAGGGATTCCAGTGAGGGACTTTGGAAGCTGTGTTAACTCTCTGAAGTCATGAGAATGATACCTCATACATTTAGGAGTTTCTTTATTGGATGATGAAATGTTCTGAAATCAATTGTGATGATGGTTACACAGTTCTGTGAACACACTAAAAACACTGGATTATACATTTTAAATGGGTGAGTTGTGTGGTATGTAAATTACATCTCAATAAAGCTGTTAAAAATAAAACTATGGCTGGGCACGGTGGCTCATGCCTATAAATCCAGCACTTTGGGAGGCCAAGGTGAGAGGATTGCCTGAGCCCACAGGTTCAAGACCAATCTAGGCAACTCAGTGAGACTTTATCTGTACAATAAACCAAAAAAATTAGCTGGGTATGGTGGCACATGCCTGTAGTTCCAGCTACTTGGAAGGCTGAGGCAGAGGGATTGCCTGAGCCCAATGGGTTAGATAGCTGTGAGAGTTTCACTGCACTCCAGACTGGGTGACGGTGTGAGACTCTGACTCAAAAAAGAAAACAAAACAAAAAAATTTATTCAGGCAAAAAAAAAAAAAAAAAAAAAAAAGCCATAGCTAAGAAATGAGCACAGATCATACAAGTTTGCTTTTTTACTTTATCAGTCTGATTGGTTAAAGACTTGCTAGTTCATGGAAAGAAGAACAGTGTGAAAATATTCTTACTTGTAGGAGATACGCTGCTAGCTGGAGAAGGTTGGGTGACAAGGGTAGATTCAGTATCACTCGATGGAGAGCCTGTTGGGGGATTTGCAGAACCTGAAAGGATCAGACAGACATGTATAATGCACAAAATATTATAATAGAAAGATAAAGTATTGACTTAATTCCTAAATATGCTGTACTTTATTTATCCATCATCTAACAAATCAATATGAAGGGCCTGTTAAGTACAAGATGGTGGTACATAACTGAGAAACACATGGGGCTGTTCTTAAAAAGCCTGTATCCTGAACAGTAGGCCACCAGTTCCTGGGTTGAGTACCATGACAGGGGATGTACAGGGTGTCAAGGAATGCAATGAAGAGGCACCAATCAAGATCGGGAGGTCTCAGAAAGCTTCCTGAAGAAAGTGACATTTAACCAAGACTTGGTAAAATCATTATAGCAGTTACTGTTTTGGAGTATTTGAAAAGGGACCATGCAGTTAGACAAAATCCATAAACCCACCAAAATTCTTTTTATCTGCTAAGGTAGAAACAATGATATAACTATTCCATTGGATAGAACATCATTAAGCTCAAGATTCATGGTTTTATACTGCCTTTTCTAAAATGTCATATTTTGTCATAACATTTTTGTTTGGCTACAACTTTCTTTTTTGAGTGTGCATGTGAGAGGTGTTGAAATAGAGCCTAGAATACATTATTTTACTAATATTTTACATTCATGTCAATTCCTTAAGCCTCCATTATTGTACTTTAAAACAGTCCTATTGGAAGTATAAAAAATTTACAAGTGCCAGAAGGCTCTATTGATTTCAAGAACATGTGGGTTAAACGTGATTTGGTGATTTTGAAGTTAGAGAACTTTGTGAAGTTTCTAGATGTAATGTCAGTGGATATAGTACCACACATCTGATGAGCTATGTTAATTTGGATGTTTAATTACAAATATACTATTGACTCCATTCTGTAATTTATTTTTAGGGACAAGTATATATTATTTAAGTTACGTTACTTTCTAGCATGTAGCCTGGTAGGAGGAATTTATTATTCTAAGCTAGATGCATCTGTGTTTTATTCTCATTGTTGGGAGTGTTGTTATTGTGGTTGGCTGTGGGTGGTGCTACAGCTGACTCTGACCTGCTACCTCATAAATGCTTTTGAGCTATTAGTCTCTGAGGAGGCGGGGGACAGTTATATGAGAGGTAGGATATTAGGTTAATGAAAGGACATTCTCTTTCCCCATGCCATCCAAAATAGGTTTGAACATGCTGAGGGCATGACACATGAGTCTGCTCATGATTTGGACCCCCATTACTCACCAAATTTCATTTCCTGATGCTGCTTATTATCTTTTCCAACTCTTTCAAATCATACCCTCTATCCAAAGGGCAACATTTCAGCCCAATTTCTCAAACACAATATGGTCTCTGTGACTTCTTGGTCTTTGTTTATGCTATTTCCTGACACTTTCTTATCCCCAAACTTCCCTGAGAAAGTACCTTCTCAAACTTGAGGAAGCTTGTGGTGTGTTCATCCCCCATGTCTATCCTAGGAAAAAGCCTTATTATTCTGTGTCATCAGGTATGCATCTCAAGAAAGTAATTGTTTTGTTCCTCACTAAATTTATGGATACTGGCAAATGGAAGTGAACAAAACAATACATACAAATTCATTCTCAACACTGGAAGAAAGAAGACCAACTTTGCAAGCGTATCTGACTGCTGGTAGACCATAAGCATTATCTTCCAAATTAGTAACTTAATAACATGGGGCATGGACCTTGAAAATAAATGTCTAGATTGATTACAACAGAGGTTGGCAAACAATGGCCCACAGTCAAATCTCACCTACTCCCTATGTTTGTAAATAAAGCTTTATTGGAAAAATATCATGTCCATTTTTGACATATCACCTATGACTGCTTTTGTGATACCAATGACAGAAAATGTTGATAGAATATGTTCAATCCCAAGCTGACATAATGGAAAAAATTTATTTTTCACTGATTGAACTTTTCTATTTTAGAGTATTATTCTGCCATATTTCATACCAAATGTTTTTATAAGTTGAGGGGGTTCAGCCTCATGGTGCATTAGGAAGATATTTCTGCAAAATTTGCATTTTGAGATAAACTCTGTGTCCTGTGGCGAAGTTGATACAAAGTTTCCTGCGCAAAATCTGAAGCCTAAAAGAAGTTTGTCTGGTTTTAGATTGGATTGCAAAGTAGAAACTCTGCCTTGGACAAAACCAAACTCTGGAGGTGTAAAAAGGAGCAGTTAAAACCCAAAAGGGCAAAAATGACTTCCCAAAGCTCAAATTCAGAATTTAGCAGAAATACCTCAGTCAGTTTTCAGATCTTTGCATTTACCATAATGTCACAAGAGGGTGAACTGATGCCTAAAGTCACTTCATCTGTTTCTGAGTGTGCCCTCTCTGGGGTAGGCCTGACAGGGCTCTCAGAACCACCATCATGGGCAGACACAGCCACAGTTCTGTCCCACAAGGGAAGCTGACTCAATTCTGGGTCTTCCTCAGAGCTTGTATTAGCTCTCATCTGATCCACCTAGAAATGAACCAAACCCCAGGGCTTGCCAGGTCTTCTCAAAATGTCGTCCATAGACCAGTAGAATAGGCTTCTCCTAGGATCTTGTTAGAAATGCAGAAACACAGATCTTATCCAGACTTGCTGAGTCAGAATGTTTGCATTTTAACAAGATGACTGTGTGATTTATATGCTTATTAAATTTCTCTACTGGTACCCTTAGAAACCCCAGTCATGAGTATGTCAGACTTGGGTTTGAGGCTAGCTGCACTGAGGAAAGTCATGAAACAAGAAGTATTTGTCTGGCATCTTTCAGTAGTCTTCCTATTCCACTGCTGAGATATCCCTTTTACTCTTCTCTCCACATCCCAGGATATGCGCACGCGCACACACACACACACACACACACACACACACACACACACACACACACACTCACACAACCTGTCAGCACTTAACTTCCTTTCTATTACAGAGATTTTGATCTCATCAGCTAACAGTTGGAAATTCATTTAGTAAACAAATCATTGTCAAGGCAAACAACAGCCAAAATATTATTCACGCCAGGGGATATTGCATTCAGCTTTTGTATTAAAACAAAAGTATTTCCCCACCACCTCAAAAAAAAAAAAAAAATCTGACTCTTTACATATTCCTCAAAATAGACTCAACAATGCTACATTTTTGGACATACTGAAAAGCTATTAGGTCAGGATGTTTCTGGAAAGGCTTTTTAAAAATTTGTTTGTAGTGACTGTTGAAATATGGGAACTCTGCAGACCCTGGTGTTCAAATAGTTGCCTGAAGAGCCACTGATCACCCTCACTCTGACCCCCTCCCCTTTGTGAATTCTCTAGAATAGGAATCACTGAGCACTTGAATTTCCTGGGAGACTGGATGAAGATGGGGGAAGGAAGCACCTCAGAAAACTGTTACCTCACAGCCTCTAGCATGATTACTCTTTTCTGGGAGCAAAAATTCTTCCCCTTCTCTCACTTAAGTTTCCTTCTTGCTTTGTAACATTCTCAGAATTTCTCTACTCTAGCACTCAGAGACAACAGATTTTTCTTCTGTGTTTTCATCTCTGTATCTTGTCAGCAAGAATACCTTGGCAAGGCAATGACTCTTGCACCAGGTATCAGAAATTTACTCCAGAGTTTATAAAGCATCCAGCAGGACTACCACAGGCAGAGAGTGTGTTTGGAGTAAGTGTTTAATAACTTGGAACCAATAGAGAGATATAACACAAGTGCTGGCATTGCTTTACAGAGCTGTGCCTGCATCTTCTAAATCATTCACAAGGATATGTGTCAGAATGAGACTAGAAGGTAAACTATACTTTGGGAAAACTGAACTCTTCAAGATTTATTGTCTTCAATATTTGACCATAGAGGATAAAGACTCATTTGGCAATTTAAAATTAACCACCTGTTCAGAAAATTATGCTAGGTCAAGGATTGTCCTATAAAATTGAAATTACAGTATATATTCGGTATTATATATAATCAGGGCTCTTTCTATTAACCTAAAAGTATTCATTATTTTCTGATATTGAAATCAAACACAGTTTTAACATTAGAAAATACTGGTTTTGTGAGACATGGTTCTGCCTGTGATGGAAATAATGTTCTCTTTAGGAATGTGAAGGCTATGCATCTTTAGTTCATCTTCTAAAGAAGATTCTGCCAAAGTTACTGGCAAATCAGTGTGAGAAACAGGTACCTTCACATTGTTCTGAGATTGTGCCAAGACTGTAGCACAATCCATGTCCAGCCTTCTAGGAAGGAGGTGTTCTTATTCCAGAGGGAATTAGGAAGCTGAAGCTGAGTAAGTCTATTTTAGGGTAAATCCATCACAGTTTCTGAATGATTAACCTTAAGTGCACAGGGCAATGTGTTCATACATATGCATATACGCAGACACACAGGTAGAGCTACAGGGATGATGCCACTGTCCCAGCATCAGAATAGCATCCGCTTCTGAGTAGTGGGGATAGATTTATGCTGAGATGCACACTCTTCTTCAACCAAGTCTCCCCTAACCAACCACAGAATTTTTGAAGAACCTGGCAGGACCCAAGATTCAGACTGTATCCTTGGAACAAAAGAAAACTCTTTTCCTTGTTAATTATTCTGTGTTTTTATTATGTCATAGACTACACTATTTCTGAAAATAGTATGGTGGTCAGAGGTTAATGGTCCTATAGAGGTTCAATAATGATTTGCAAATCTGTCTTATATGATTATGTTACGATTAAATATACATGTTTGACAGCTGTCATTATAAAATTCTATTTTTCATTAGGCATGTCTGTTGGCACTGCATTTGTTGAGACATTAGTTCTTGTCTTTTATGTAGTAAAATCACCATTATTTGGTCTGGTTCAGGGTAGTAAATAATCTGGTTAGTCAAATGTAATGACTAAAATGGTCCCATATGTCAATTTTCAAGTCACGAAAGTCTTCTATATGCCAGAAATTGCTTCAAACTAGAGATACTAAAATCCTTAAGATACAGTCCCTAACTTTATGATATTTATAAACTTATCTATTACTAAGTATTAAAATTATATATACTGTATAAAATTCAATGTTTTTAATAATTCAGAAGAAATTTTAGGATATTTTTAATTTGTCTTGATCCAATATTAGTATTAATTTTCATGATGTGGTAGATTAACAAAAATACTAGTTATTAAGAGTTGTGATTACTTAAATTTGAATAACGAATTTGCTGTATCCAACAGAAATTCTGTATGGAAAGCAGGAGTTACCTTTCTTTTTTTTGAAACAATTCTTTTCATTAGAATTCTATTTATCAAAAATGTTTGAAAATTTGAAGCCTAATAGTTTTGAGTTATGTTAAAAATTTTCTGAGTTTAAAATATTATAGAAGTAACGAGTATTCTATTAGACATGTTCGGAATTTATGGCAGCCTTGGCCAAACTTGTTGACCATTTTAAGTAAACAACTCACCCAAGGATAAAGTGATCTTTTCTGATGAGATATTCCATACTTTATTTCCCGGGGCTGGAGATAGAGCCATACACCAAATGGTCAGGTTGTTTGATTGGGCTGGTTTATTTAACACCCTTGTTAAAACAGACTCCAGTTCTAAAAATCCACGTTTGCCTTTACTCTCTTTATTAACAATGGATATTCCTGCAAGACAGAAGAGAACACAGTTACCCACCAACATGTTCGGCACGAGCCATGCAATAATACCAAGGCATAGCATTATCAATTTGTGGTAATGGAAAGTCTAAAGTGGTCACACTGCAGCTTTTCTGGAGTGACAGTTGATTTCAGCAGACCTGGAATTAAGCTGAGCTGTTTGCTCATGTTCCTGAATGGTATTGATCCATGGTCAAGGTGTGAAAAGAATTGATCGATAGTGTTGCTTTGTTTGCAACTAGGAGTCCAGTGGGTTTGGAGACAGACTGCTCAAGTCCATCAGCATTGCTTATTGATAACTGTAAGACTGATGATTTGTACTTGGTTTGGGTTAGACCCTGGGACAGCTCTGCTGTGGAGTCTGGTTAATGTGCAGGGATATAATTAAGTAACCAGTAAAATATGAACCAACCCCAACTGAGACTGGGGTTTTTAGGCCCTAAAAAACACGGAATTTATTTATTAAAAATTGTGTATTTAGTCTTACATGTTTAAACTTTAGTTTAAACCTTTAAAATATGTATCATAGGCTACACTTTCAGCAAGGAGTTCCAGGAAATCAGATGAGGACTCCATCATCCTCCCTCTGTAAGGACTACAGCCAGTTTAAACTTCATTTAAACTTTAGTTTAGTACTATTAAAGTACTCTCTGTTTGATGCTATACACCTATCGAGATGCTTTTTCCACTGCTAAAAACAGTTTTTGAACTCATCAGTTTTGATGCCTTTCAGTGCTTATGTCGTTTGTTGTTTCACCTCTTCCTCATTGCAAAATGTTTCCCTTTGAGGCCTCTTTTCAGCCAGGAAACAAACAAACAAAAGTAGTTCGGGGAGAAACTGGGTGAATAGGGAGGGTGGGACACAGGGGTCATGCCGTTTTTTGGTCAAAAACGGCTGAACACTCAGGGCAATGTGGGCAGGTGCACTCGTAAATCACCCATCTTGAAATAGGTGAACCCGTTGGAAGAATCTTCAAAATAAAATCACTGAAGCTAAACACAGCTTCTCACAACAATGTTAGCTGGTACACTGATGCCAATGGGTTCCTAGTACACTTATCTGGTGGAGACAGCATGCACTGCAGGCACCAGCTCTCCAAAAAATAATTTTTTTTTTTTGTCCTCATAGTTTGGACTTCTCACTTCTGAGTTGTTTTGTGTACATATCGGTGTTCCCAATCTGAGAGCAAAAGTGCATCTGGAGTAGTCCTTACAGAGGGAGGATGATGGAGCCTTCATCTGGTTTCCTGGGACTCCTTGCTAAAAGTGTAGCCTATGATACATATTTTAATTGTGTTGCTATGTTGTAGTTTTTTCCTGAAATAAACTGTAGATTTAGAAGCATTGCCATTTTTGATGCTGTGAGTCTTCTTTAGAAATGGAACTCTAGCTGCCACTATCAGTATTCTCCAAGTAGCATACATGGTAGCTGGGAATTAATGTAAAACCATCTATTACCATAGGTCAGAACTTTCTGGACTCTCCCAGCTTCCTTACATTAAAAATTCTTAATGCCAGTTCTGAAGTTATTAGTTGCCAAGATAGCAGCTATATGTAATTGTGTGCTGCTAGAATTCTGACTATATGGTATGGTCTCTTGGGTGGAAAGTAATGGGCACATCAAATCTAGGTGCTTTATCTGTGTGGAGTTTATTTAACAGAAAAATATATTTATAATAACCTATATAATATATTTTTAGAATTGCTTTCTGTTACTTTTGTGAATGACTTTTTTTTAATGTAAACTAATAGCATAACCAATAATAGTCTCAAAATGCATCGTGATCAATACAATTATCCACCCATAAAGTTTTTAATTTTATCAATTAAAAATAATAATGAAACAAGAGTTACATGACTCAGTTATTATTGAAAGTATATCAAGCTTTGAGGAGCAATGAATCAGAACAATGAATCTCCTGCTGCTGTCCAGGCAGGAGATGGCTGAGATTATTCTGGAAGAGTCTGTCATGCTTACTACCTATGAAAAATATGGCTTTGTGAATTATCACCTGAGCTTGTCTCAGTGTGTGTTCCTGTTCCAGGAACCTGTAATCCTCCTATTTAACATGTTCCTGTCAAAGAGCCAACTCCTTTACATACACTTCCTCTAACACCTTCAGCCCCTGCCCCAGATCCTCACAAGAAAAAAAAGAAATTATTTTTTTTACAGATTTAAAGCAGTGGTACTAAACTAATTGAATACATTGTACTGAAACAAGAAAGAAATAAAAGAACAGGTAGCCACGTTACAAAAGCAGAAAACTTTTTAATAAATATACGTTGAGTTAGACATTTTTACCCTCATACAAGATCACTGCTACTAATAGTTAAATAAAACAGTGCTTGTATATGGTTTGACAAAGCCAACTATATTTTTCATTCTGGGAAATGTCACATTCCATCCCCTTGGAGGAGACAGATGAAGTATCAGCAAATAATATCTGGTAAGCAAGATGATGTTTTCCCTGGAATGAGAATTATTTTTTATTTTTATTATGTTTCTGGAGTTGAGGTCTCACTCTGTTGTCCTGTCTGGAGTGCAGTGGTATGATCACAGCTCACCGCATCCTCAGTCTTCTAAGTGGCTGAGACTACAGGTACATGCCATCATTCCTGGCCTGAATGAGAATTATTCTTAAATGCCAAGATGAACTTGGACAATGACAATCTTCAATGTTGTTTTCTTTCTGTACCAAACCAATTTCCACTGATTAATTTTCTTACCTTCTTCTTCATCTTGAAGAAACCTTCCATCTATAAACCATGTGAGATTTGCTTCAGGAAATACATTCTTTAGAGAGCAGGTAAATGTTCTCTGAGGTAGACACAGATAGAAAGAGAATTATTTGCAAATTTAGAAGAAATTGGTGCTCCTTATATCTCAGCAACATTTACATAAGATAAACTGGTAAGAAATGATTTCTTCAATTTTAACTGGATAACTGCAATACAGTGTGTACCTTTAATAGAGATTGTATTAAAACATGGACTATAAATGTGCTATTATAAATTTATGACTAGAATCCTAGATCAATTTAAGAATCTAGGACTAGCCGGGCTCGGTGGCTCAGCCTGTAATCCTGAGCCTTGGGAGGCCGAGGTGAGTGGATTGCCTGAGCCTGCGGGTTCGAGACCCACCTGGGCAACTTGGTGAGACCTTGTCTCTACAATAAATCAAAAAATTAGCTGGGCATGGTAGCACACGCCTGTAGTTCCAGCTACTTGGAAGGCTGAGGCGGAAGGATCGCCAGAGCCCAGCAGGTCGAGGCTGAGGTGGCTGGGAGCGGCCACTGCACTCCAGTCTGGGTGACAGAGTGAGACTCCAACTCAAAAAAAAAAAAAAAAAAAAAAGAATCTAGGACTATACTGATGTTACAAGTCTGGGTTCTGGGTTCTGGGAAAGAGAAATCATAACTCTGTTTAGGTAAAATAAAATAATAAAATGAAATTTATACACAAAAATAAACTCTAAATGGATCAAAGACCTAAATGTAAAACCTCAAGCTATAAAAATCTTAGAAGATGCAGGAGACACACTTATAGAAATAAGAGTAGATAACTAGTTCCCGATCAAAACCCCAAAAGCCCATGACATAAGAGATAAGATAGACAAGTGAGACCTCATTAAACTGGAAAGCTACTGCAAAGCAAAAGAAACCATCAAGAGAGTGGAAGACAGCCCACAGAATGGGAAAAAATTCTTGCCAACTGTATATCTGACAAAGGTATAACATCCAGCATCTATAAGGAACTCAAATGTGCCAAAAGGGAAAAAAAAGCCCCATTAAAAAGTGGGTAAAAGACATGAATAGACACTTCTCAAAAAAAGATATACAAGCAGCCAACAGACACATGAAACAGTGCTCAGTCTCACTAATCATCAGAGAAATGCAAATCACAACCACATTGAGATACCACCTAACCCCAGTAAGAATGGCCATCATAAATAACAAACAAGAACAGATGCTGGCAAGGGTGTAGAGAAAAAGGAACACTTCTACACTGCTGGTAGGAATACAAACTAGTTCAACCTCTATAGAAAACAGTGTGGTGATTTATAAAAGAACTAGAAATTGACCTTCCCTACTGGGAATATACCCAGAGGAACTCAAATCATTTTACAAAAAAGATACCTGCACATGCATGTTTATTGCAGCACTATTCATAATAGCAAAAACATGGAATCAACCATGCTGCCCATCAAAGCTGGACTAGATTTTAAAAATGTGGTACATATACATGATGGAATATTATGTAGCCATAAAGGTCTAAAATAAGGACTGTGTAGCAACTTGAATGAATTTAGAGTTTATAACAGATCTATCACAGAAACAAAGAACAGAGTATGTTCTCACTCATAAGTGAACTCTGAACATTTACCATAATACTATAAGAAAGGGATTGGCAGTAGCCGGATACTGCCGGGGTAGAAGGGGGAACACAACATTGTTGGAGACCGGCTCCGATCTATGAGGGGAGTTGGACCCGCACCAGAGAGTCAAGACGGAGAGAAGAGACCACTCGGAGGCAGTTCTTCTGGGATCAGTCTGATCAGGACTGAGTTCAAATTTTATTCAGACTCCTTCCAACTTATATACCATTTTCTATACCCTCCAGCAGTGTGATAATTACTTGCTGGGGGCGTACAAATTCCATGATGTATATCGCGCTTTACAAACTATGCATCACAAGACCATCACGAGACTTGCAAGTTCCAAGCAAACAATTACAATTCCATGATGCATGACGTGCTTCACAAAATTTACATTAAGATCACAGGTGCACAATTTCAATACAGATTGTTCAAAGTGTTTTCCATAATGTTCAATAAATCATTCATATTATACTCTTTGTTCTAAACCCTGATTAATACAAAAACTTTCTAAGTTAACTCTAGGTTCAATCCAAGTTCACTGACTCCCAATATTTTCCAACGATCAATACCATCAACTTAACACTATACTATAATCTATAAGTTTACTTAAATGACTTAATTTTTATCCATTCCATCAACCCATCATGATTCAACATAGTGCCCTGTGATTCTACAACAACCAATTCAAAACTTATTCTTGAACTACAAAACCCCACCATGACTTATATGAGTTTCATATATCCAAACTTTAATTTTTATATAATCTGATGATTGAACTTTAATACTATGCTATATCTTATTAGGCTAATACCTTATCATTAATTCTTTCATAAATCTTATGGTAATTGTCATACTCTTGAACAAGGAAATGTATGGTTGCCATGACGATGACCACAGGCTGAAGCAAACAGAGTTTCGGCATGTAACGAAACTAGAAAAACGTTCTGCCTGGCTAGAGGCAGGGCAATAAAACTATTATGGTAATTTAGTTTCTAATCTTAGCTCTAGGAGAAACTGCTTTCGAGAACAAAAGCTGACTGACCAGTCTACCAGGAAATAGAAGTTTAAAAATGTCTTGAAAAAGGAGTACATCTTAGAAAGACAGAGAAAAATAATTCTGCTGTGCACTTTCCATCAGGCATATTGATATTTACTTAAAAGTTTTGTATCCTAACGTAAGTTTTGTTGCCATGTATGCACACTGGTCACTATTCACACACCAATATTATAGGTATTGCTTGTTAGAGGCGATCTTTCAGATGGGCCTTTATAGGCCTCAGTCATGTAGCTATAGATGTTGGCTCACAACACAACATAAATAAGGATACCTGATCTCAAACCAGGCAAAATGGGGACCAAAGGGAGGCCCAAATTTTACCTGTACAATGTCTACTTGTCTACTCAATCCTGAATTGTACCTCACATCTTTAAACTAAAAAATATTAAAAAAGACATAAGACAAAATACAAAATTGAAACCTAAGACTTGAAGGAAGAAGTTATAACTGGCAAAGGCCAGAGAAGAATATTCTGTTGGATTCAAAGCTAAAAGTATCTACATATTGTTCATGTTTCCCAAATAATGTAAAATACTATTTTTAACAATGATGACATAAATCATTTAATGTAAATATCCCAGCTTTTACTTGTAAAGCATTTCCTGATAAAAAGAAACTATCACCTTAATTTTATAGGATAGGTAGGGCATGCCTTGTTATTGCCATTTGACAGAGGGGAAAGTCAAGGCACTGAGCAGTTAAAGGGAGTGGGAAATAGTTAATGACATAATTAGAAACAATGTGCCTCAATCCCAGGCCTGGATATTTCCTGGTAAAACACCCTGTTTCAAAATAAGAAAGAAAGAAAACAATAGGTAGCTATGTTACAAAAACAGATAACCTAGAAGCAGGGTTAGTTGTATTTGATTTCCAACTCTGTGTTTATTCTTTAGGGGATGATACTTTCTTCAGCATCTTGGTGAAAAAAGTCACTCAGAGTTATTGGGTCCCCATTATTTTACCTGAGACCCTGCAGAATTACAACACCATCTATTTTTAAAAATTTTTACTTTAAAGATGTGGGGTATAATTCAGGGTTAGGTATACAAATGGTTTTATAATGAATTGTCTTCTCATAGAGAGATGTATATGTCTCGCCCTAGTCTTTAGTTTCCAAACATTTTTCACAAATGATGAATATTTTAGTTAACTAGTAAAGAACAATTAACTGTATGTGATACTTTGTGTGCCAATACACTGACTCGTTACTTGCCAAAACTTTGGACCTATAGAGCTAAGGAAACAAACTCAAGGACACTAAGAAACATTTTTCTGGTGAGATCTTATTAAGGTACCGTTTACCATCTCTAATACACTGCCTTAAAAATCCCAAGGAAACAAAGAGAATTTCATGGAGGTTTATCTATCACATCCAACATAGTAGGTAGCAAACACTGCAGATCCTGGTATTTCCTTTTATTCCAAACTTACTTTTTTCAGAAAACGGGGATACAATTGTATGTTAGGTATGTAGACCCATAAAATTGTATCATCTTCTTCCTTCAAAAATAAAAAGTAAAAACAGGTCCCCTAAAATAAATATTAAGTAAAGATAATTCAGTTCATTTAATCCAAGAGTTGCCAAAAGATCAAAGATTTATTTTTATCTCCAGTTGGACAAGCAAGAGATATGGAGGCACAGGAGGTACAGTGTTAAAAAAAAAAAAAGCAATAAGAAAAAAAAAGCAGTTATTTGTATTAACTCCTACTTAACCGTTTTCATGATTCATTTCCTCCATCTTCCCTCATTCATTTCCTACCAAAGACGATTGATTATATGCTAATATCAGGGAAAAGTCAGGGGTCCATTATTTTACAAAGACAACTGGCTCATTGAAGAAATCTCTTACCAATTCTAAAAATATTGGAAAGTTTTGACTCTTGTGGATTCTCTACCTTCAGATTTTCTAGAATGATTCAGATTTCAAAAATGCTATACTGTCTCTAACCTCTATGCTCCAAGTATCAGTTTAGGAATATGGTTCTTGTTCTAAAAATTCTCTCAGTCTCTCTAAAATTGAAAAGTCACAGACTAAAGTAGTTCAACTTGAGGTCAAACGTCTCAGGAAATGTCAAGCATATATGGCTTTGTTGAGCAAGCAGAGCTGTCTTAAACTGAGAACTTGGCCTAAATGAGCAAGAAAAAAAATGCTAATTCTGAAACAATATAAAAGTAAATATGCACAGAAGTATGTACATGTGCAAGCACACACACACGTACACATACACATACATGTGCTCCTTGGCTGAGAAGTAAAAATCATTTGCTCCTTCGTTGTGTGCCTGTTGCATTGAAAGGCAAGCCAAATAATTGGATTTTCCAACACATTATTCTAAGTATGTATGAATGAGTGAACAATAGAACAGAGAATTATGTAGTAAGTGTCAAAAAGCATGTGGATAGTTCTGTAGGAGTATGAAGAAGAGTAAAATCTGGGAAGAACTTACAGAACAGAGTCAAAATTTTTGTGGACAGGGAAGAGATGGGTTAGATTCTACAGGTGGTCTATATTGGAAACCAGTGGGTAATTCATAAAGATGGATAGATGGAATGGGTTCCCTGGCGCAGCACTTTGAGGCCCAAATGTGAGTAGGGAATGTTCCTCTGGAAGGAGGAAGAAGCCAGTGGATGGTTGAGACATGGTGTGATGAACAAGAGAAAAAAACAAATCCAAATCTGACTGTAAGACTGATGATTTTCTTATTTTCACAGATACTGACATGGTGATCATCATGTTAACCCATCATCTTGCCTAAATTTGTACAGCACCTTTTCTTTTCTTTTCTTCTTTTGGTGAGAAAGCAGGAGTTTATTAAGACAAAGAACTCCCAGGTGGGACTGGTCCTGAAACAGGGTTACCCCAGCAACTTTTCAATTAGAAAAGCGGTGGCTCAGCCTGTAATCCCGCGTCTTTGGGAAGCTGAAGTGAGTGGATTGCCTGAGCCGGTGGGTGTTGGGAGCCAACATCTATAGCTACATGACTGAGGCCTGTAAAGGCCCATCTGGAAGATCGCCTCTGACATAGGATATCAGTTATACCTATAATATTGGCATGTGATTAGTGACCAGTGTGCATACATGGCAGTAAAACTTATAAGTAAATCTCAATACACCTGATGGAAAGTGCATAGCAGAATTATTTCTCTCTGTCTTTCTAAGTTTTACTTCTTTCTAGATATTTTTTAACTTCTATTTCCTGGTAGACTGGGTAGTCAGCTCTTGTTCCCGAAAGCTGTTTCCCCTAGGGCTAAGATTAGAAACTAAATTACCATGATAGTTTTGTCGCCCTGCCCCTAGCCAGATAGAACGTTTTCTTTTGTTTCGTTAATTACTGAAACTCTGTCTGCTTCAGCCCATGGCTGCCATCTTGGCAGCCCTGCATTTCCTTGTTCAAGAGTGTGACAGCTACTATTTGATTTTTAGAGTAGACTTGTTAGGATAAAATATATACATATACACTCATAGATGCGTAAATCTATGCTTGCTGTTTTGTTTCCTTTTGCTACATTATTCAAGTGTAATAGTTACTATACGATTTATAAAAGAATTAATGATGAGGTATTGGCTTAATGAGATATAGCATAGTGTTAAAGTCCAATCATTAGATTATATAAAAATTAAAAGTTTAGACATATGAAACATGAATTATAGTAAAGTTTGGTAGTTTAAGAATAAGTTTTAACTGAGTTATAAGGCATTACGTTAAATCATAATAGGTTAATAGTATAACTGACAGTTAAGTCATTTAACTAAACTTATAGATTATAGTATAGTGTTAAGTTGATAATATTAATTGTTAAAAATATTGGGAATCAGTGAACTTGGATTGAACCTAGAGTTAACTCAGGAAAGTTTTTTGTATTAATCAGGGTATAGAGCAAAGAGTATAATATGAATGATTCATTGAACATTATGGAAAACACTTTGAACGATTTGTATTGAAATTGTGCACCTGTGACCTTAATGTAAGCACGGCAGGCATCATGGAATTTGAATTGTTTGCTTGGAAATTGCAGATCTGGTGGTGGTCTTGTGATGCATAGTTTGTAAAGCACGAAACTTGTACGCCCCCGGTGAGTGATTATCACATTGCTGGAGGGTATAGAAAATGGTATATAAGTTGGAAAATGTTTGAATAAAATCGGCTCCAGTCCTGATCAGACTGTTCCCAGAAGAACTGCCTCCGAGTGGTCTTCTCGCTGTCCAGATTCTCTGGTGCGGGTCCTAACCCACCCTTGGTCAGTGCTGGTCACCGACAATGGGGCACTATGCACAACTGTTTGCTGAGATGTTGCCATCTATAGTCCTGGCCAGTGGGGCCGTTTGGAAATGTCAGAATCCTTCTAAAGGTAAAACCTGGGAGCCTCTCCATGGCCAGGATAGGAGTGATTTAGTGCATCCCCTGCAAAGGAACCCATGGATGGGCCTGCACATCTCCTGGAGGTGCCTGTCAGGTTGCCAGGAATGGCCACTGCTCTGTAGCCCAAGGTGTCACTGACTGGGGGATGTTCTCAAGTCCCAATTAGAAGATAAACACTGCCTGAGAGAAAACTCGAGATAAAAATGACTGGTCTTCCCTTAAT
>NW_007253113.1:649424-650119 GCF_000164805.1 Carlito syrichta
GCCCAGCAGGTCGAGGCTGTGGTGGCTGGGAGCGGCCACTGCACTCCAGTCTGGGCAACTGAGTGAGACTCCAACTCAAAAAAAAAAAAAAGAACTTTTCATTAGACTCATTTTTGAAAACATTTAGCTTTTTAGTGTAGAAAAAGAAAACTTAAAAAAAAATTTCCTCATTTTGTTTACCAAATCTGCATTCTTATTTGGAATCTTTTCTCCTCCTCTTTTTAAAAAAATTTAAAATGTAACTTTCAGTCTCATTATGTTTTCTACTATGCCATTCTCTCCTTTCTTCTATAACACAGGGCTTTTTTCTTTCATTGACACCATTAAAATGCTCCTGTCTCTTCTTGGTAGTTTAATATATGTAACATATATATAAGTAATACTTGTCGGTGACTGGCACTGACCGAGGGAGGGTTAGGACCCGCACCGGAGAGTCGAGATGGAGAGAAGAGACCACTTGGAAGCAGTTCTTCTGGGATCAGTCTGATCAGGACTGAGTTCAAGTTTTATTCAGACTCCTTCCAACTTATATACCATTTTCTATACCTTCCAGCAGTGTGATAATTACTTGCGGGGGCATACAAATTCCATGATGTATATCACGCTTTACAAACTATGCATCACAAAACCATCACGAGACTTGCAAGTTCCAAGCAAACAATTCGAACTCCATGATGCCTGACATGCTTCACAAA
>NW_007253113.1:650139-651329 GCF_000164805.1 Carlito syrichta
ATAACTAGATCATATAAAAATAAAGTTTAGACATATGAAACATGAAATTATAGTAAAGTTTTGTAGTTTAAGAATAAGTTTTAACTGAGTTATAAGGCATTACGTTAAATCGTAATAGGATAATAGTATAACTGACAGTTAAGTCATTTAACTAAACTTATAGATTATAGTATAGTGTTATGTTGATAATATTGTTAAAAATATTGGGAATCAGTGAACTTGGATTGAACCTAGAGTTAACTCAGGAAAGTTTTTTGTATTAATCAGGGTATAGAGCAAAGAGTATAATATGAATGATTCATTGAACATTATGGAAAACACTTTGAACGATTTGTATTGAAATTGTGCACCTGTGACCTTAATGTAAGCATGGCAGGCATCATGGAATTCGAATTGTTTGCTTGGAAATTGCAGATCTCGTGGTGGTCTTGTGATGCATAGTTTGTAAAGCACGGAACTTGTACGCCCCCAGTAAGTGATTATCACACTGCTGGAGGGTATAGAAAATGGTATATAAGTTGGAAAAGGTTTGAATAAAATCGGCTCCAGTCCTGATAAGACTGTTCCCAGAAGAACTGCCTCCGAGTGGTTTCTTCTCGCTGTCCAGATTCTCTGGTGCGGGTCCTAACCCACCCTTGGTCAGTGCTGGTCACCGACAGAAAGGTGAATTCTCACATATAACATTCACATATACACATAAGCAGAAAACAAGAAATTAAAGAAGAAAGAAACAAAAATATAATTAAAAAAAACAAATTGGGAGAGAATGTGGATCAAACTCTCACATACACATTCATGCACAAAGGAAAGATATTTTAAAAATAGATGTACTAACAAACAAATAGACAAATATTTTTAACTTTTAACTTTTTTATTTTTTTATTTTAAAATAGTGGGTTACAAATATTCATCATGCAGGCTCCCTTGTTGATGAGGTGTGTTCTGTCCGCCCTAGGCATATTTTTACTGCTGTCACTCCCACTTCCCTGCCACCCCTGCAGTTTCCCACTGCTGTCAATCTTTTTCTTATAGTATTATGGTAGTTGTTCATGGTTCATTTATGAGTGAGATCATGTGATACTCAATTCTCTGTTTCTGTGAAAGGTCACTCAGTATAATAGACTCTAATTCCATCCAGGTTGCTGTGAAGTTCATGATTTTGTTCTTCTTTATGGCTCTATAATATTTCG
>NW_007253113.1:651349-653198 GCF_000164805.1 Carlito syrichta
AATTAATTCAAAACCTATTCCTTACCATGACTTATATGAGTTTCATAATCTAAACTTTTAATCTTATATGATCTAGTGATTGGACTTAATACTATGCTATATCTTATTAAGCTAATACTTTATCATTAAATCTTATAATTATCATTGACGTATGATTTTAAAATCATAACACTATAATTCTCATTCTATTCTAATAAAACTACGACTTTAACCTAAAACTTAAATCTTTTTTCCTAGTATATTAATACATGGCTACGTGTAAAATTTCCTATTGTCATATTAGAAGCAAAAACAACACCGTTGGGAAAATTTCGGTACACTAATCAAAAGATCTTAAAATTGGCCTACAGGAACAGGAACTAAAGTCATAATCTGAGAAAAGGAAACTTAAAAGCTTAAACAAAACTTAAAAGTTTTCTATGAATGCTTATTACCGTTTAAATCTTTTCCGATGGAAATTGTATCGTCTTAAATGTATGTTTTATCCAAACAAGTCTATTCTAAAAATCAAATAGTAGCTGTCACACTCTTGGATAATGGACTGCATGGTTACCATGACAATGGCCACGGGCTGAAGCAAACAGAGTTTCGGCATGTAATGAAACTAGAAAAACGTCCTGCCTGGTTAGAGGCAGGGCAATAAAACTATTATGGTAATTTAGTTTCTAATCTTAACCCTAGGAGAAACTGCCTACAGGAACAAGAGCTGACTAACCAGTCTACCAGGAAATAGAAGTTAAAAAATATCTAGAAAGAAGTAAAACTTAGAAGGGACAAGGTCATATAACATAATCCTGCTGTGCAACTTTCCATCAGGTGTATAGAGATTTACTTATAAATTTTACTGCCGTGTATGCACACTGGTCACTAATCACACGCCAATATTATAGGTATAACTGATATCCTATGTCAGAGGCGATCTTCCAGATGGGCCTTTACAGGCCTCAGCCATGTAGCTATAGATGTTGGCTCCCAACAAATACTTTTTGCTTAAGTTGTGATTATTTCTTTATTTCTGAAAGTAGAAGCCAATAGAATTTTAGCTTATCCAATTCTAGTTACATAATATAACAAAAATTTTTCCAAATCTGTTTCTCAATATGCCATATTTCTTTGAATTTTAGGGGTTTTCTTTCTTTAATCTTCCCTTTCCTGCAAGCTCTTTGGCTTTTCTAATGACTGTATTTACAGCAGCCATAGTTTCCAAACCCCAAATCAAGACTCCTAGTTTGACAATTGGACAAAATACTTGAAACCACAGGTGTCCTTGAGGCATGTGGTTTCTCTGCCCATACTTCAGCCTTTCCCACCCCTCCCCCTCTCAAATCTCTTTCTTTGCTTGTGAGGCCAGATGATCCTAGTCATCAGGAAACAGTACTAAGACTTGTAGGTGCTTGACTTTCTGTTGTGCTGCATGCTATTTGCCAGGAACATCTTTTTTTTTTTTTTTTTTGGTGGTGAAGGAGGTAGAGGAAAGATTTGCATCTGTGTCTTAAGTGTTGCAGAAAAGCCCGACAGGCAAACACACCCACTTGGAAGCAAAGTTGCCTTGGAAGTGGGAGGAAACCGGAACTGGCGTGTCCTCCTTCTTGGGGTTGGAGTCAGCTAGTAATCATCCAAGGTGTGCAGAAGAGTACATTCACTCTGCACCGGAGAGATCAGAGACAAGTCTAGAGCCTTGCCTACCTTGTAAGTACCCACTTGTGGTTGGGAGTGGGAGGGAGATTTCCTAATTGTTTAGGGTTGCAAAGCTTGATGAATAAAGCTCATATTCCTTTAAGAAATGACTCAAGAAAGGAGAGAGAAGTCAGGCTCTTTTTTTTTTTTTTTTTTTTTTTTTTTTTTTTTT
>NW_007253113.1:653218-679433 GCF_000164805.1 Carlito syrichta
TTCAGAGATGAGGTCTTGCTGCCCAGGCGGGTCTCGAACCCGCGGTCTCAGGCAATCCACTCACCTCAGCCTTCCAAAGGCGCGGGATTACAGGCTGGGCCACCGAGCCCGGCTAAGTCAGGCTCTTTTTAAAAATGGAATATCATTCTCCATTTATTGTTTTATCTTTAAAATGAGGTAAACAAGTCAGACATCTGGAGCAAGGTGCTTCAGGAAGGTCTTACTGGCTGTTGGCTTTGCAGGTGACTGTGAGGGGAAAGTGGAGTATGGTAAGCGGCCTGCCAAGGACAGCCAGGCCATACCTTCTGTGGGTCTGTGGGGATGTGCTCCACCTCCTTCCCCTCTGTGAAATCTAGCTCCTCCTACTGAAACAGCTGGGCTTGCCGATTTCTTAGAATCCCAACCTCAGAGAGAAGCCTCTAAAACCAAACTAACCTCACATTGGAAACTTTATTATCCAAATCCCAGCAAGATTTGCCCCCTCTGAACTGTTTGTTGGCAACAGTTCTTAGGAAGCAAGAGTCTCTCCCACAGCAGCTTCTGTCTGTGCTTGCTTTTACCTACTTTGAGGAAGATCCAGTGGGATCCCGGCCCAGAGGGTCCTGAATATCCATAACTCCGAGGCTGTTCTTCCTGCCTCCAAAAGCACATTTTATAGACAACAAGGAGCACAGAAATGGTACAAGCAGCGGAGAGGAGAAACCATAGAAACTTTTCAATATTCAAAAATGTTTGTGGTGGTTGATGCCAGGGAACACTGTGTTCACTGAAGAACTTTGTAATTGTTGGACCAGGAAACACCTTTACTACAGGAACTGATACGTTTTGTCTTTCTGGCCTAGTCCAGGAGTGATCAGTGAGTATCTGGGGCATGGAGGGAATGCACTCATAGGTCGTTTTGCTTGTATCTGACTCACCCCTGACTCTCCAGTGGAGCAGAAAGGAGGAAACATCATACCAGCCAGGTGTGGCCAGACTTTGATCATTATTGTGAATCCCCAAGAGTTATCACAGTCCCCTCGCGAATACACATTTGATCTGTGGTCAACTAAAACTTTTGGTTCACGCCTAGGAACATCCTAAAGAAAGCTGTCGAAGAGGAGACACGATGAGGAGGGAAGAAGAAGAGGAGGAGGGAGCCAGGATGAAGGCAAAAGGGGACTTAGAGATGAAGGAGGAGGAAGAGATCGGTGAGATGGAAGAACCGGTCAGCCCTTTTGCGAGTGCCATGACCACCCCAACGCCCCACAACAAGAGGACACGGTTTTCGGAGGCATGGGAGTACTTCCACTTGGCCCCTGCCCGTGCCGGGCACCACCCCAACCAATATGCCACCTGTCGCCTGTGTGGCAGACAGGTGAGCCGTGGTCCTGGGGTCAACGTGGGCACCACAGCCCTGTGGAAGCATCTGAAGAGCATGCACAGAGAGGAGCTGGAGAAGAGCAGCCACGCTCAGGCAGGCCAGCGCCAAGACCCCAGGCCCCATGGGCCCCAGCTCCCCACAGGCGTTGAGGGCGACTGGGGCAGGCTCCTGGAGCAGGCAGGAGCCCTAGCTCTCTGGGCCAGCCAAAGGGAAAAGGAGGTGCTCCAGAGGGAGAGGGCAGTGGAATGGCGGGAGAGGGCTGTGGAAAGGAGAGAGCGGGCCCTGGAAGAGGTGGAAAGAGCCATCCTGGAGATGAAGTGGAAGATAAGGGCTGCGAAGGAGGCTTGCCAGCAGGATAAAGAGCTGCCCACAGAGGTGCATCCCTTCCATTTTGTTTAAATTGCGAAAATCTGTTGGGGCCAGCTATTCCCAAATCACTCTAGGCTTCTAGCAAAGAGCCATTGTAGTTCCAGTTCAAATGTGAAGCAAAGTAGCTTAGTGACATTTTGTTTTTATAAGAAAGAGGACACAGTAGGAGATAATCCCAGCAGGTCTGAATTGGCCAAATACTTGTTCCTAGGGCTGTGCTAATCCTTGGCCAGAATTTCAAAAGTACCAACTAAAGATAAATGCTGCTTTACCAGCATGTTGGGTCTGTGAGTTGTTTCAGTCAGTGTTATTTACCAACAATAACTGGATTTATGCCTAGCATTTGGTTTAGGTGGAACTGAAGGTTTTGAGGGTTGAGGTTGGTGAGAGAACTGGATGCGTCCAAGTGACTAGCTCATTCTCAGAGACCCCACCACGAATAGAGCTTAGGCTTCCTGGGACTGAGGTGTTCGCAGCATGCTGGGGTACTTTGAGAACTGTATACAAAGCTTGTTCTGTGTGATCCAGCAGTGGGAGGACAAAGAAGCATGAGCCTGCGGTCTCCAGACCCTTCCAATGCATCTCTTTCTCCTGCTGTTACAGTGCTATAACGTCAGTTTATATTAAAGCTGTTTCATCTGTGTGACCTGTCTGAGTCTTGTTAGTCTTTTCCACAATTTAACACAAACTAATTCATGTGTAATTAGCACAGAGAAAATTAAAGACTTTTCAACTCACTTGATTTAAACATTAAGAATAGAGTGTTTAAAAATTTACTCACAAATATTTAAAAATATCTAATTTAGTATTAAGGTCTGCCAAGGGAGAAGGAGTTAGTGAGGAAGAGATGAAAGAAATTCAGAAAGAAGACAGAGAAATGGGGGAAGTAAGAAAAAATAAAGAACAGAGGAAGGATAGTAAAAAAGAAAGAAAATGGGATAGAGAAGAAATACGAAGATGAAGAAGAAAGCCAGTGCTCTAGGGAAAATTCACCATGGAAATAGAACAGACCATGACGAAAGACAGAGAATCTTTTCTTAGATCCTGAGGTCAATTTTAATGAGCTAAGTTGGTTTTGTTTTATGCCCACAGCTCAGGCATTCATTTGAGGTAGGTTTTAGATTTTACTCACACCTCTGAAATGCTAACTGCATGCCAATCCACTGTTCTCTGATTTTTTTTTTTTAACTATTCATCTTTAAATGTTCAAGGCTACTTTGAAAACAAGGAGCCTAAAAGTCCATAGAGAGAGAAAAATTTCCTGGGCCGCCGAGGATATGCCTAAAATGTTAACTTAGAATAAAATCAAACTGGGAACAACGCAGGCCTTTGCACTGGAGCTGACATTTGGCATTTGTTTTGGAAGATTCCTCTAACAGCCACCCCACCTCACTTTTTTTTTTTTTTAACTGAGTTGGGAGTAGGGATGAAGTAGAAAAAGAACTGAAGAAGACAAGAAGAGATCAAAACAGCATCTCATTATCTCATAGATGTATTAAGTACTCCGTGGGCACTGACCTCCCTGATAGCAGACAAGATTCTGGTGTGACAATTATATGGGCCTCCCTTGGTCCTTACCTTTGCCGCTCCCTCTTACTGCTTCTTTGACTTGATAGGCTGCCCTAACAGCCAGACCTTTTGTCCCTGTGAGCCGTATGCAAAGTAAACAGAAGTCCAGACACTGGGCTTCTGAAACACGCAGGTATACTGCCGTCATGAAATGTTCTCTCTTCTAAAAATCCACCTGATATTAAGGATTTCACCTGCTGTGTGTCTTCCCCACTGGAGTATGGTGCCCTTTGTAGGGTTCTTTCCATCTGTGGTGCTGCTCAGATGCTCACCAGCACAAATGGTGATGGGAGTCACATGTAGCTGGACATTTGTGGTCAGAGTTTTGGACGACAAAAGATACTAGAATAAAAGAGGCTATAACACCTAATCATTTTTTTTTTTTTGAGTTTGGGTCTTACTCTGACACCCAGGCTAGAGTGCAGTGGCATGATCCCGATGATCACGGCTCTTGGCAGGCTTGACTTCCTAGCTCATGTGCTCCTTTCACCTGCACATACCAAGTAGCTGGGACTACAGGTATACACCCCATGTCTGGTTAATTTTTTGATTTTTTTTTTTGTAGAGATGAAATCTCGCTCTGCTGCCCAGGCTGGTCATGAACTCCTGGGCTCAAGCATTCTGCCCTCCTTGGCTTCCCAAAGTGCTGAGATTACAGGCATGAGCCACCATGCCTGGCCATCTGATCTTTAAAAAAACAAAACTATATACATTTGGAACGGGGCTTAGGAAGGAATCCACAAAGGCTCAAGCTTTGCAAAACCAAAGCCAAATAAACACAAATAATTGAATTCTGCAAAAAGCTACTGGAGCTGTCCTATTGAACTCAGATGCTAACCACAATGTGGTTTTAGATTCCATTTAGTGTCCATTTTCCATGGCTCTGATTATGGTAGCCTCTCTTCCTTTTTACAAATCTAAACAAATTGTTTTTGTTTCCTGTGTTTCGTGATTGATAGTTTTCTTTAGAATTAAAAAAAAAATTCTATCAAATATAACAAAGGTAGAGCATGACAAGGACAAAACCCATGGAGTTGATGGGGTTAAAGCAGAAAGCACAAGTATAAAAGAGAGAGACATAGGCTTGTGGAAAGAGTTGAACTGCTGAGTACACTCTGGGGTTTTCATGCCTCCCTCTTGCGCTTTCTTAGGCTGCATCGCCAGTTGTGGGTGGAGGGGCTTTTTGGCCCAGCATCTTTTGCTCTAATGCAAAAGTCTGCCGCATGGGGAGGCCATGAGATTGAGGTTAAAGACTCCTTCCCCTTCCCCGTGCAGGGTGAAGCTGTATGCTATATCGGAGCCTTGGTGAAGTCTTGCCTTTGGCAATGCACAAGGATGTGACATCCATAAATGTGATACTCTCTTTAGGTATCTCTGGCATGTTCATGCCTGAGAGGCATCATTGTTAGGATAATTTGGAGTCTTTTCTATTTTCCAGAAAAATTAAGTCAGTCATAAAGTTCATGCTACTAAAACTCTGGGAGACACAGCTGACCAAGTCCCCAGGACACTCCAACACACTGAGGGTTGCTAGTGTAATAAATCTGTAGCACAGAGTAGACATCTAATACTTAAATGTTGACTTAATTAATCTCTAGACAATGATGGGGGTAAAATATTACCATTGTCAAGCACTTGCGGTCGATGGTTTCTCTCACCCTATGTGACAGGAAACATTATTAGTGACTCAGCCGATAGTTTAGATTTTCCAGGTCCCAATTTCTCCTTTGTAGAATGACAGATGCCCTACCTATTTCAAAGGCTTGTTGGGAGGACCACAAGATAAATGTATGTGGAGGGAGTTTGAAGAATTAATAAATTATTAAAAATACAGCAGGGATTAAAAGAATATCAAAATGAGGAGTCACTGTTTGCATTCATTCGCCCGTTTGGTCCTTATGTCCCCCTTGTGAGGTTGAAATCACCGCCTCCATTCATTGATGAGTGCTAAGAAACCGGTCACCTAGGAGTCAGAGTTAATAACTGATGGAAAGGAATTCAAACTTAGTTCTATCAATTCCACAATCTATGTTTTTTTAAAAAAACTATCCCACAGTGTCTCCTAGAATCAGTCACACGGTATATTTACAAATATAAGAGAGTGGGTGAATGATGCATAAATAGCAAGTAGAGAAGAAATATTCCTGAGACATCTAGTACATGCCATGCACTCCATTATCATACATAAATTTATTCCTCCTAAGAACCTGGTGAAATATTTTAATTATTATCCCAGTCTTAGACATAAGTGAGGCGAGGTTCACGGAGGTTCACTCATTAATGAGGATATGGAACTGGTAAGTAGTTGAATTAGGATTTGACCCTAGTGCTATCTGATCCTGAAGCATTGTTTTCTCTCATCATACTATCCTGCCTGGATATAGACACACTAAACATGTACCCCAGCGTTGCTCTTTAATAGTGACTTGGCCTGTAGTTTAGACTTTCCAGGTCTCGATTTCTCCTCTGTAGGACGACAGATACCTTACCTATTTTAGAAGCTTGTTGGGAGAACCCACAAGATAAAAGTTTGTGAAGGACTTTGCAGAATTAATGAATAGTTAAAACATACAACAGGGATTATAAGAATATTAGAGCGAGGAATTACTAATGCTTGGCAAGATCTTAAAAGAGCCGTAGACAAGCCATTTCCTGTAGCTGGTTATATGGAGTTGGAGAGAGATCATTCACTAATTCCCCAGGAAGGAAAGTTCTCAGGTTTTCCTAGTCAGCACTCAGGTAAGCATAGGTACAAAAGAAAAAATTTTATGGTACATAAGGCAAAGTTCTTAAAAAAACAACAACTGGGATTCTTGGATCTAACTTGTGGTTCTGTATCTGGGTTGAGTCTACATTATCTATACACATTAGCACCAAGAATCTACAAGATATCCTTATAAGAAACAAACACCTACCAAAAACTATATTATTAGATTTTTAAACATTCAAACTATTGAAATGAAGTCCACAATAAACTTAGAAATTAAATTGCAGCAGAACACAATGATTAAATCTTTTGCTATATACTCAGGAATATAATGGCAGTTATCTAAAGAAACTAATACAAGAAATTGGCAAAAGACAATTACTTGGATAATGTACGTATGCAGCTATGTGAACTGTTTCAATGAGTCTGAACTATGATTTGCATACAACTATCAAATTAAATGACTGATATCAGCAGGGCCAGAAATCATAAGTTACTTAATGTTCTTGGGGTGAAAAGAAACTGAAATATAATGTTCTCTGACCTCATGCAACAGAAAATGTTTGAGAATTAATGAGAATATTTTATTTTACATGAACTTTTGAAAAGATTGATCGAAGTCATAAGGCAATAAGACAGTTGACTAAAACAGATAGTGTAATAACAACAAAAAACAGTAAGAGTATTTGTTAAGTACTTACTATATACAACATTATTCTAAGAACTTTTATACGTTATTTAATTTAATCCTTAAAAACAGCAACAATGTATAGATACTATTATTGTTCCCTCATATAGATGGAGAAACTGACGACAAAGATGTGAAGAAATTTGCCCAGGTCACAGTCAGCAGGTGGAAGAGCTAGAAAGTGAGATCAGATCCCAGTGACTAGAGGCTGGGAATTACCACTCCAAAGAAGTTATAAAATAAAATATTCTCATTAATTCTCAAACATTTTCTGTCACATGAGGTCAGAGAAAGTTATATTTCAATTTCTTTTCACCCCAAGAACATCAAGTAACTTATGATTTCTGGTTCTGCTGAATATCAGAGGTCCTTATTCAACTTTCTCTTTTCTCCTGCCCATCCTCTTACTGACAAAGATGCAGCCAGGCTTCTGAAGGAGTACAGAGGGAACATTTCCTCTTGTCACTTTGAAATAAAAACAATGGGAAAGCTGATACAGGAAATGGATTAGAACAAATTAAATGTCATCTGAGAAAAACAAACAAAACAAACAAAAACCAATTTATTCTTGCATAAGGATACACACTGCTTTATGCCCCACGTTTCCTCACTATAAACCTCCATTTTTATTAAAGAGAAATTTAAACAATTGCAATTGTTTTCTCTGGGTTAATTTAAGGGCTGAGGATGCAGATCCTACATTCTGAGAACCCTGAGTCTAAAAGTAAAAACTCAGTTTCTAGAATCAGTTCAGTTTCTCTTAATCCCTACCAGCAGTTAATTGGCCAAGGGCCAAGGAGTAAAGTCCTTTGAGAGAACATTCCTGGCAACTATGCAAACCGACACACCTTGGCATGTAATACTATGAATTTTTAAATGCTTTAATGTGACTCACCTCTTTCAAGGCATCTGTGAAGTTCTTTTCCACAATCATGGAGATTTCTGGCTTAGCTTAAAGGTAAATAAAACATAGTTAGTGGCATTGAATGGCATCCTACCTGTCCACTGATGTGTGTGTATGTGTCCATGAGACAGTCATTGTTTATCAAATATTTATTTTATTTATTAGCTTTTTTGTGTGTCAGGGTCTCACTCTGCCACCCAGGCTGGAGTACAGTGCACAATCACGGCCCATTGCAGCCTCGACCTCCTGGGTTCAGGTGATCCTTCCTCCTCAGCCTCCAGAGTAGCTGGGACTATGGGTCTGTGCCACCACACCCAGCTAATTTTTAATTTTTTTTATGAAGACAAGGTGTTGCTATACTTCCCAGGCTAGTCTCAAACTCCTGGCCTTAAGCAATCCTTCCTGCCTTGGTCTCCCAAGTTGTTTGAGTTGCACCTAAAACCTGCGGGTTTAGGTGATCATTCTGCCTCAACTTTCCAAGTAGCTGGAACTGTAGGTGCGTGACACCACGCCCAGTTTATTTTTTGATTTATTGTAGAGATGAGGTTGCCCAGGTTGGTCTCAAACCCCTGAGCTCAGGCAATCCTCTCTTCTCACCCTCCCAAAGTTTGGGGATTACAGCCTTGAGCCACCACACCCAGCCTCAAATATTTATTAAGCACTCATTATGTATGTAAAAGTATGCTAGATGCCTAGGAAACAAAGGTGGACAAATCATATTCATTGTCTTCAAGACATCTACATTTTCTTAGAAAATACAGCTAAATAAATTAGAAGTTGTAATATACTGAAATAAGTATAATGATGGAGGACATGTAGAATTTAAAGGCTATTTAGAATGTGGAGGACTGGAGGGGCAGGCAGGGTGGAAAAGGGAGGCAGGGGGAGAGACCAGATGAGCATTCGACTTGTCCAAAGGCCTAAAAATAGTTTCATTTTCAGGTCCCTGAAGGGGAGCAGAGAAACACTTGACATTTGTTTGGTGGTTTGTCACTAGAAAATATATGGGGATATTTCTGTGATTTTGTTGTCTTGCTAGATTGTAATTGCCTCAAAGCTAGAGTATTTTATCCATTTCTATAATCTGGCACTTGACAGTGCTCAGCACAAAGTAGACACTGAGTACATCATGTTGAACTAAAGTGGTTTCAAGTGAGTTCTTGAGCACAGCAGACAAAGCCTTCTATGAACCAGTGGAAAAAATATTAAGACCTTCTGTCACAGATGCTGTCAGTGCCTGCTACATCTACTTGGCATTTACCTCTACATATAAGGACTTCTTACTGGGCATACCTAAGACTCTCTATCTAAGGATTTATTTGGAATTATGGGAGCACATTCAGTCAACAGGTAGGAAAATCTGGAAATTCCAAAGAGTAAATGGTGATAACAGATGGAGAACTGGTGAATTAATACTCTAGCTTCCTTGTCCTGCATTTGGGGTAACTCTGATGTGTGCTCGACACTGACCCCTGGAGTTTCCCCAGTGAGACTGAGCCTTAAGCCCACAATGGTAACTGGTTTGATTATGTACGATTTATTGTTTCTTCCCTTCCTTGACTCACTTTTTCACTTTTCTTCTGATGTTTCCCAGGATTCTCTCTGAAATAAATTAATTTAATTCAAGTTTTTGACTCAATGTTTTCTTTCAGGGCAACCCAGACCAAGATTCGGCCCTGAAACACTGAGGGGCGGAAAGTATTTCTGTCCTCCCATTATCAGACAAATACCAGTAAAACGAAGGTCCTGAAAGAGAGAACACTTACTAAATGTTGCAGGGGTAATAGCGAGAGACTGATTCTTTTTGAGGCTCAAGACTATCCATTTTAGAACTTAGTAGTGGGACAGAGGACTCCCTGCCAAGGAAAAAACGTCCAAAGGAGACCAGTAAAACAGGTGCAGGAAGCAGTGAAGAAGCTGGGGTAGCCTCTGGTCCTGGGTCGGTTAGAGAATGAAGAGTTGTGAAGTTAGGTAATGAGTCATTGTTTGGAAAGAAGAACTAAGCTGGGTTTAGGGCATCTAGAATGGGTCTGTGATACATTTGAGTATTTAAGATTTTCATGATTTTTTGTTTTGTTTTGTTTTGCTTATTCTATATGGAGAATCATCAAGAAATACAAAGTGGGATATGTATTGTATCTGTGCCAGCGCCATTACTTTATATACTCAGGTAAACTTCCACAAATAGGTTGAAGACTAGATGAGACTCCATCCAAACACAAACTACTTCGCCCATTTACTAAATAAGAAAGCCAGAAAAGAGAATTCTCTGAACAAGCAGGCAGAATCTCGTGTTTTTAAGTATCCACTGGAAGTTGTTCAAAGGAGAAATAAGAGAAATGTAGAGACAGAGATATAGAGTCAGATAGGGCCTTAAGAGTGAGATAAAAAAAGAGTGAAAAACATTCAAAATCAAGGTATATTAATACAGCAAAGAGATACAAGGCATAGAGTAAATGTTGACAAGGCAATTAGATCAAGTTTTGATACAAAAGGCCTTAATCAAATGAGGACACGGTTTGCTTAACTCAAAATGGATATTTCTTTCCACATCCAGGATGGCAGCTTTCATTGGTTTGCCAATAGACCAGATGAGGCAGTTTCATGTTTGTGCTAAGATAGTCACACCCTGGTAAGTAAACAAATGGTTATGTCAACAAAAGACATGAGCAGTCTGTTTCCAACTCTTCACAGGACACTGTTAGTCTTCATAATAAACCTGATCATAGGGATGATTATATATATTTTTTAAATTTTGTAATATATAGGTATATATATGTATATATATATTTTGAAGTCTTGCTATCTTGCTTAGGCTGGTTTCAAACTCCTGGTTTTAAGTAATCCTTCCACCTCAGCCTCCCAAAGTGCTGGAATTACAGGTGTGAACCACTGCACCTGGCTCATCAAGGGTGATTATTAGTCTATCCCTGAGGACAGATGGAGAGAAAGAGAAGAAGGGAAGAAGGTAAAGGGGAGGGAAAGAGAGATGGGGGGATGAGAGATTGAATAAGAGCCAGGGAGGGACATGGAAGACTATAAGCATGAGACTTCAAATAAAGTAAGTCTTGACTGGAGCCACTCCCATCTTTACAAACAATGTTGCGTTTTTTTCAAAATACTAAATTTCATGGCCTCCAATAAAAAGCAATATGATCCTAAATAAAATAGAAACAAAAAATATTTTTGCTTGCTCTGTCATTTAGAGAACTGAGGAATAATCTACTATCCCATGCCCTTAGGTTTTGTGAAGTTATTTTCTCTCTGTTTACCTCATTTTCAAAAATAATTAATTGCCCATCCGCATCATTGCTTTTTCTTTGCCTTCTTTTAAAATTGAATTTCTAAAAAACACAGATCTTTGTCATGAAAATGAAAAAAATATCCAGAGCCAGGGGCTTCTGTTTATTAATATTTCACTGCACCACTGGGCAAAATAGAATTTTCACATTTTCTCCCTCAAATTGGCACCCTGCAGAGTCTCTGCATTTTGAGTGAAACCACAGTGGATTTCACAGCTCAGCTCTACACGTAGTTTCTCAGGGGCTATGTTTATCACCTTCCTTTTCTTGCTGGTCTCATTCCACCTTGCTCTAGCAAACAACCAAGACAATAAGACAACTGAGCAATTAGACTTTGGCAGTTATAATTAAAGACATTTCCAGTATTCTTAGAAACATTAAAGTTGTTAATAAGATGGGAGTCACCAGAAAATTGACCCATTTGCTATGGTTTGAATGTTTCCTCCAAAACTCAGTGTTGAAACTTTATCCCCAATGTGGCAGTATCGAGAATTTGAAACTTTGAGAGGTGATTGGATCATGAGGGCTCTGCTCTCATAAATAGATTAATCCATTCATTGATTCATAGATTGGTAGGTTAATGCATTAATGAGTTATCGTGAAAGGGGAACTGGTGGCTTTATAAGAAGAGGAAGAGACCTGAGCTAACATGTTAGCATGCTCAGACCCCTTGCCACATGATGCCCTGAGCTAAGTTTGAAGTCTTTCAAGAGTCTCCGCCAGCAAGAAGTCTTGCACCAGGTGCAGCCCCTCGACCTTGGGCTTCTCAGCCTCCATAACTGTAAGAAATAAATACTTTTTCTTTGTTAATTACCCAGTTTCGGGTATCCTGTTCTAAGCGATAGAAAATGGACTACAGAAAATTATAACGCTGCATGATTTTATTTTACCAACTGAATTCTTTAGCTTTCCACCGTCATCCCCAACCCCAGCAAGAATGAAAAGTATCAAGGCCAACAGAACTCCAGCACTGGTCCCTTTGCGTGGCTGCTCTCCAACATAACAGGTGCTTCCTCTTTATAGGAGAGAAAAGCAAAAGAAATTGGCAGGAGGATGACAGGTAGGTCAGAGAACAGAAGCCCTTACCAAAAACCTTGACCTTGGTGATGCTCCTCAGGGTTTTGTCAGGCCGGACTACAATTTCGCAAGAGAACTTCAGGCCGTCATCAGGGATTTGGACTGGAGAGAGATGGAGTCTGTAGTCTGTACCTAGCTTGACTCTGTCTTTAAATAATGTGGAATTGCTGACCAAGTGATCTTGGGTGAAAAGTGTTTCCTGAGTTCCATTATCCTTTGGTGAGAAAAGTCATTACTAGTTATTGAACACTCAACTGTGTCAGCTCTAAGTATTTCACATGCAATCACTCATTTTTTTAAAAATAGGAAAAATGAAAAATTGAAATTAATTACTAGAGAAACTATCATTATATTTATGTATTTACTTAATTTGATTGGATAAATTTTGCTTATTTATACAGTAGAATATAATTTGGCAGTGAAAACTAACAGATTACAGCTAAACACAGCAACATGAATAAACCACAAAGAAACTAAGTACAAGAAACTAAGTACAAACAGCACATATTGGATGATTCTATTCATATAATGTTATGATGAAACAGCCAAAATGAATCTGTTGTGTTAGAAATCAGGAGACTGTCCTGAATTGTACCCCACATCTTCAAAATAAAAAATCAAAAATAAATCAGGCGACTGATTACCCTTGAGTGCCAGTGACAGGGAATGCAGAGGAGCTTTCTGAGATGCTGCTAGTATTCTTATTCTCACTTTTAATGCATGCAGGTTACTTCTATATGTCTTTTGTGAAAAGTCATTGAATTGTACCATCACTTTCATCATTACACTTGACTTTCAATGAAAACTATTGGCCCCTTTTCCTAACACAAAAGGAAACTTGCTGCCCTTCTGACTAGACCTTCTCTTCATATTCTTCCATATACTGCATACCTGGGGTGGGATATGGGGAATGGAATAGGAGGACTAATGGCAGATCCTAATTCTCATTTAGGAAGTTCTGACATCTTACTGCTAAGATGTGCGGAGGAGACTATAGCAACGTGAAGATTTCATAAAGCTTTCACCTGAACTGGATGATTACAACCATCCCAGGATTCCTTTAGAAAAGATCTCATTTCAGCTCCTCTCAGAGTCTGGACTAGGATCAGACAAAGAACCACACAGGACACAAAATTTAAGGAGGTACTTCCTCACAGGGTCTTGTAAATAAAGGGTCAGCATCTGAGTGTAACTTCTTTAAATATTGTACCCTGGGCTCCTCCCAGCTTCCGTTTCTCAGCCTAGTCCTGGTCCTAACCCTAAACCCTTACTTGAGTGTTTGTGCTAGCTTCAAAGAGGATGCATGAAGAGTAAGCTATAAATGTTCATCTGAATTTTGGAGATAAGCGTTTATCTGAAGTAGCGCTTGGCTCCTCTATCTCTTATCCTTTCTTGGGTCTGTAAAGAAAAGCCCCCATTATTCTTTCTCTACCCAGTATTTCCTTGGACAAACTTCCTAGGGATGTCTTAGTGTGGGTCAAAGCTAGTAAATGTGCTCACCTGGGGCCCAGTGAGGAGGAGACCCTTGAGGGACAAGGATAGAGGAAAGGTTAAGTCTTCATACTTTGTTAGTATAATCCAATATTGAGAATTAAGAATTAAGCTGCTTTGAAAACACCCTGGTGCACAGGTTCCTTCCTCCTCCAAAGCATCTTATTAAGTCTGTCTGGGGGTAATTCCCAGGCTGGGGCAATGTTTTAAATCCTCAGGAAACCAGGGCTGAAAACCAATGGCCTAACTCCAAACAACAGATGAATCATTGTGCAGGGGCATCAGGGGAAATGGAGGAAACCAAAGTGGAGATGGATAAACAGGAATGCATTCAATGGGGGGAAGAAGACACAAAATAATGAAAGCAAAGACCTGTGGAATATCTAGTTTTAAAAATGAGAGATTCTGAGTAGCAGAAATAGAAGCCAGCTGAGTGAACAAATTCACTCAGGCAGAAAGAGTGGAAACACCAAAAGCAGACTTCTTAAATAGATTAATTATATAGATAATTCCAGAAAATACTTAGTAGACACTCTTACATAAGATGCAATTCTTTAGCTGAATCCAGATAGGATTTGTATCAACCTTATATACAGTATTGTAGAGTTATCTGCAAAGATTCACACCCTGCTAAAGTCTTACACCTGAAAAAAATCTACATCTATTTATAGCCTCATAAAGAAGGACCCAAGAGTCTGTGCTTCTGTGTTCCTAATAAAGAAGAGCACCGAAAAATTGTCATCCGGAGACAGGGGCCCCCAAAGGAGGCCTAAGTATTGGATGGTGACAGCAGAAGTGGAAGTTATGGCACTCAGCCAATGGTTGGTCGGGAGGTCAATAATTAAGGAAGCGGGCGTCCCCTGCAGGTCCTTTAGCATAATCCATGCTTGACAGCCTCTTGCTTTACGCATGGGGACTGGTTTTTTGCGGATTTTGGAATTTAAAATGCTTCTTGGTCATTTAGTATATGACTGCCATTTGGAAAATTTCCACCTGTCACTTTGTTGTGGGAAAAAGGGCAGTCACATGCTGAGGTTGTAGAATGGTGAGAAAACTGTTTTTTCCGTAGTGGGGTGTGATTGACCAGGGTGGTTTAATTGATAGAGAAAAAATATAACCCTATTCCTCCCCCCAACTTATCCAAAGCTTGTTTTGTCTTGTTTTTCTGGACAGCTGACTTCTGCAGAAAGAGTGGTTTGTTCTTTCATTGGGAAAGATGGGATTCAGTTGCCCTGTAACCTATAAGATAAGATCTTAGGAGATGCTAGTGTCCCCAGTTATAAAGAAGACCATAGCAAGAACCTATACATAAGTAGCTGCCTTTAGAAAGCAAATGGGAGGAGAGGTGAAAAAAACTAGCACCAGCAAACAATAAAATGCTTAGGACTGGGAGACAGAGATATAATATTAACTTTATAATATGAACACTATTAAAGTTTTATATTCTTATTAGTCACGGCTTAAATTTGTTTAGCACCTACTATATTCTAGGCACTGTGTAAAGTTATTTAAAGTCTTATTTACTCTTTACAACAATCTGGAATAAATTGACATAAGTAACTTGCTCAAAGGTGACACAAAGTAAGAGGTATTTAGGTCATAGCATCAAAAAGCAAGAATGCTTAGAACCAGTGACAAATAAGGATCAGAGACAACATGTACTAAAACCAGACTACAAAACTGAAAAAATAAAATAAATAAAAAATAAACTTTCTGAAGTATTTGGAATGATAAATTTAAAAAAAATTCAGAAAGCCAGAAACCTACGTATATGCTGTAGACTACAGGGGTGTGGACAATTTGTTGATTGAAAGGGACCTGTATAATATATTGACCTACCTTTGGTGATAAGTGTCATAGAGCATACCTCAACTCTTACCTGATGATAATGCTCTTAATTAACCTGGTCTGCAGGAAACAGACTGGCAAAAGTTCTTGTGCAGAACCTTTATTTCTACCTGTTTTTTTCTCTTGTTCTTTAAAAAGTGCTCACTTTAAAAATATTAAAATGCTTTTTAATGTTTAAATGTTTTTAAATCTAAAATGTTAGGAAATCACACCATGGTAGATTATTACATTTTGATAAAAAATATAGGTTTAACTAACGAATGTATTTGAAACACCCACTCTAGTCTTGATGCTTAATAGACGTCCAATAATACAACATCCCTATCTTCCAGTCCTACCTATGATCAACCAGCCATTTTATGAGTATTCACTAGTTACCTGGATAAATGGAATCATTATGGAGAGTCATTGCTATGGTTTTGTTTTTGTCCCTCCCAAACCTCATTTTGAAACTTAATTCCCAGTGCCACAGTGTTGGGAGGTGCAGCATGATGGGAGGTCAAGAGGGCTCTACCATTGTAAATGGATTAATGCTGCTATTAAAAGGGCTTGTGGGAGTGGGTTCTCTCTTCTGCTCTTGTTGGGTGAAGAGCCAATGTTTCTCCCCCCCTCTGGAGGATGAAACATTTAAGGCTCCATCTTGGAAGCAGAGAGACCAGGCCCTAACCTGCTAGCGCTTTCATTTTAGACTTTGCATCCTCCTGAACTATGAGAAAATAAATGTCTGGTTTTTTTTTTTACAAATTACCCAGTCTCAGATGTTCTGTTATACATAACAGTATGAAATGGACTGAGACAAAGCCATGAATTGCGCAATCTATTCTCCTGCCATTGTCAACCTTTCCACAACTGTCCTTGGGGGACACTAGGGTCACGAAACTCAAGAACCACAGGCTGATTGAAAAATATTGTCCCTTGAATAATATAAATATGCCAAGGTCTGAAAACACACAAACAGTACCTTGCCTTTATTTAAAATTTTGATATTTTATCATAAATTTTTCCTAACTTTTGATTTTAAAACATATTATACTAAAATATTTATCTTGATCATTGATTTTTTTAATACTCCCTAAAATTTTGTCCCCACAATTAAGGGCCTTACTCACCTCATCCTACTTCCAATTCTTAGGTCACACAGCTAGTTAATGGTAGAACCAGAACTTGAAAACAGCAATTTCTCTTCAAAGTCATACTGTTCATGACTTTGCTATATACAGCCTCACAAAAGTAGAAGGAGCAATCCTTGCCTTTTCTACTTATAGCCTACTAAGGAAAAGAAATTCACAAAAAACAAATACAAAAATTTATCACCCAAAGAAGAGAAACAAATGCATGTTTAAATTATATTCAGGAATTTGATAAAATAATTGGCATGACAAAGGTTGGACTGGGTCATATTGAATTACAAAAACTGCTGTTATATTCCCCTTAACATATCTGAAAGTAATTCACTGAGGCATTTTTGTTTTTGTACTAGACTCAAAATTTTCAATCCAAAAAATAACGTTTGCTCTACAGGTTGAGTATTCCTTATCTGAAGGGTTGAGATCATATGTGTTTCAGATTGTTTTGGGTTTTGGAATATTTGCATTACACCGATTGAACATTCTAAGTCTGAAAATCTGAAATGCTCCAATGAACATTTCCTTTGAGCATCATATTCGTGTACAAAATGTTTTGGATTTTGAGGCATTTTGAATGTCAGAGTTTTGAATTTGGAATGCTCAATCTACTTGATTTAGTGAATCTCATCCTCAGGCTGGCCTGAACTTTTTGGAACTGGCTTCATGTCAAAGTTGGCTGTGATGACCACAGCATGTGGTTGGTGCTGAGTGTATGGGAGCCAATTCAATAACTGCTGTTAACTGTATTGATTACTACTTCTTTTTTTTTTTTTTTTTTTTTGAGTTGGAGTCTCACTCCCTTGTCCAGACTGGAGTGCAGTGGCCGCTCCCGGCCACCGTAGCCTCGACCCGCTGGGCTCCGGTGATCCTTCCACCTCAGCCTTCCAAGTAGCTGGAACTACAGGTGCACGCTACCACGCCCGGCTCATTTGATTTATTGTAGAGATGAGGTCTTGCCAAGTTGCCCAGGCGGGTCTCGAACCCGCGGGCTCAGGCAATCCACTCACCTCAGCCTCCCAAAGGCGCGGGATTACAGGCTGAGCCACCGAGCCCTGCTTGATTACTACTTCTTTATCTCAAAACTGTTTCCTATCTTTGCATTTCCTCCACTTACTCTCCATCTCGTCAGTGCCATCAAAGCGGGCTGCTTATGAAACTCCCCACGTCCATTTTCTAGAGCAATACTTTTCAAGTCATTGCTATTCGTTGCCAACACTTTGTAGTTTGGCCAGAAATTTATTATTGATTATGTCAGGATCAGCTGCCACCAGGTAAGAAGAAACAGTTTGTTTTCTGAATTTAGAAACCTCCCATAACATGGGAAACCAACATTGTTTATTGTTCCATTTCATCTTTTTATAAGAAAATACAAATATTTAAAAACAGCATACTGAAGATACTCTTGTAGATAAAAATTTTACAACATATAGAATCTACAATTTAGTTATGTGCCTTTGTCACTAAGAAAACTGTTTGAAATATTCTTGTTTTTCTTGTCATAATTTTAAAAAGAAAAATGATGTATTTATTTGTTTCCACAGACTTTGGGAGCAAATATTCCCTCAACACCTTTCTCCATCTGAACCACCAACCTGTATTTATAGGTCCCAGAGCCTCGGTGTAGTATATGTCTGTCTTTTGTCAGTCAACTTTTCTTTTTTTTAATATATTGCCCAGTTCCGTTTGTCTAAAAACAAGTGGGACTAGCCTGGATACTAGCTGTCAAGGCAGGGGTTACCACTGAATGGGGTGGACAGGAGGGTTGGCATGTGTGTGTGTGTGTGTGTGTGTGTGTGTGTGTGTGTGTATTTTAACTGTTTTGTCAATAGTCAACTTTACTGATAAGCTTTCCTCATACTTTTCTGTGCAGAAAGCTTTTGTTTATGAATAACGAATGGCATAGAGGTACAATATCTAAAGATTAGTATAGCTTAGTGATTAAAAACATAGTTCTCAAAGTCGGACAGTTTGGGTTAAAGTTCTGTCCATCAATTACTAGTTTAATGACCTCAGCAAATGACTAAACTTTTCTAAGCCTTGTTTTCCTCACCTACAAAAAAAGAAAATAATATAACTTTTTTTCTTTTTTGAGGAGGCGGAAGAGAAAACTTCACAGTAATTAAGCCATAATACTAAACAGCGATACATAGAAAGCATAGGCAAGTGACTGCTGTCATTTGAAGACTTTTTATCATACTTACCAAATGAATTTTACTATTTATAAAATTATAAGCATTAAGGCCATGTTGTCTTTAACCTTTCTAGCATAATATTAATTTAATTTAGTTTTATTGTTTTTAATGTTTTTTCATTTTAGAGTTGTGAGGTACAAGTGGGGATTTACTATATAAGTTGGCTGCATGCAGATGAAGATTGGGCTGGTAGCTCAATTATCCTCAATTATCCAACTCAAATGTGATTTTTTTATAAGAGGCTTTCTCAGGTCCCTCTAGTCAGAATCACACTACTTTCCCCCAATGCTGCCATTTTACATTTTTATTAAAGGTTTATGTCATGGCAGGAAATATGTATCCCTGTAGGACTTAGCATGCAAAACAGAGTCATGTATGTTTATTGGATGGAATTGAAATTTATACTGTGGGAAATCAGGATGATAGTTTGGTATAAAAACAGATTATTAGAGTATATGTAGAAGCTTCCAAAATAAGCCTGCAGAATTTTCTTGATGACTGTATGCTTGTGTTCCAGTACATAAAAATGGGAAAAGTATTACTTATTCTTTATCTACCAACTGCATTCCATCTAAACATACATATTCTATGATTTTTTATATACTACTTTACATTCACATAATTCCTTAGTTTTATTAAAACGAAGTGTCTAACTTCATTACCTCTCATGCTGGATGAATGTTAGATAGGCTTGTCTATTGTACCTGATGCCTATTTCAGTGTAGTCAAAATTCTGAAATTTAACTCCCTAAAATGCAAATGATCTTCCCAAAACGCAAAATGCACATTTAACAGCCATGGGATCAGGTACACATAGCAAATGAGTTTATTTCACAAGATTCAGAATCCTAATAATAATGTTTCCCATGAGTGTCACAACTGAATTAATTAGATTTTGTTAGATTCCACACACAGGAAGACGCAATTTTTGTTTTCCTGTGACCTAGATAATTTTAGTTTGTAAAATCATTTCCAGGATTTCACGAATCACTTGGGACAGAAGGCCTGTTTAGCTTCCGGAAGTTACCAAGTTCAGTATAGCAGGTTCATCTTTATCATCTCTACTTTTTAATCTCCTCTTAAAGTCACATTATGTAGTGTTTGGAAGAACAATTGACTGATCATTATGGTGATGATGATTAGTTTAACAAGAGATGAAAGAACTAATGTATGGATTGTAGGGAATATTTATTTCCTCTGCAGACATAGAATAATTATGACATGGAGAGCTGCAGCTTATTCCCCAATATAAGGACATTAGATTGGTTCAAATCAAACTTGCTGAATCTCACAGCTGTCAACAGTGTGGGGCACAGAATTAAATCAGAGGAGCAAATAGATTATAACATTTAAAAAGGGAATGCATAGCAGGACTTTAATCAGCGCATTTGCCAATCCCATGTTCCCTTTGATGAGCAGTTTCTTTTAAAAAGAGTCCTCAACTTGTCTGGATCATGATGTATTCTTTAAAGCAGAAGCATGGTTTGATGTTCTAGTAGATGTTTAGGGCTCACCATCAACGGTGTGACCTTACTGTGCACTCTCTCTGATTCTCATTTATCCTGAGTGTCCCAGCAGGATTCAAAGATAATGTCTATACAGCCTTCTTAGTTACTGTGAAGGAAGCTACTTGATAAAGGATGCCTTATCTATTGGTTATCTTGTCTTTGATACTTAACAAGCTGCCAACTCATTAAATAATTAAACCCATGAGTCATCAATTTAATATGAGGACAATGAATATGATTCATTGGAGAAGTGGCAGATAAAAATACATTCATTAAGTGCTTTATTAAGTATATATATGAGGGCCTATGTCCTAAGCTCTATATTAGATATGGAGTGAAACAGCTTTTGTCCTAGAGAAGCTCAGAGAAAACAGAGACTTAGTAAAGGCAGTGCATTTGCTTGAACAGATCACACGTGAGATAAGAACACTACAGATCAACTTACTGGCCAGCAAAAATCACTACAGTATAGATTTATTCAGCAAATTTCTATTGATAGTGAGTTTGTGTTAATTAGGATAGAAACTTTTTGCTTTATTGGTGGAAAATATTAATAATGCAAGCAAGGTATAGACAATGCATTTATATATATTCTAAAATAACTTTCCAAAACCGTCTTAAAATCTACAATGTCTCGTTATTCTCTATCACAAAACACATTTTCCCCTTTTTAGGATTTTGTTTCTAAAATATAAGTCTTCCTGGGCATCATACCCATTATTAGTACAAGTCAATTTTTCTTAGCAAACATGATATAATGTAGTTCTTAGAAAAAAGTTAAAAAGTGAAGATTATCTCAGGAGGCCAGAAAAAATATATATAACTACATTATATCATGTTTGCTAAGAACAATTGACCTGTACTAATAATGGGTATAATGTCCAGGAAGACTTATATTTTGGAAACAAAATCCTAAAAAGGGGAAAGTGTGTTTTGTGATAGAGGATAAAGAGACATTGTAGATTTTAAGGCGGTTTTGAAAAGTTATTTTAGAATATATCTTTCTTTTCGTATTACTGCCATTCCAAAAAATATTTAGATAGTAAAAAATTATCAGTAGGTTGTATTTTAAGGTCTTCATGCAAGTCAGCTATTTTGGGTTTGGCATGCCCCCAGAGAAATATTTTTATACGTAGGGTCTGGTTTCCAAGACAATCCACAAAAAAGCTAGGTAACTTGTAATGTGAGTAATCAATCACGTGAATCACAGTATTTTTCAAATTGTGTCAGCTGTTACATTTGTGAAGATCTGTGAGTTTTGTAAGAATTTTTAAATCTTCTGTTTTCATTTTAATAACCTGAAAAATTAATATATAGCAATCATATTCTGGATTACCTAAATAAGTACGCTGTTACGTGATTCTTAAAATCGTGTTTATGGTTATCTTTATAATTGTGTTAGTCTCTTTGTTATAATTTAACAGTTTTAGACGTTTACTATTTATGTAGGTTAATGGCTAGCTGGTTGGTTACCTCTCAAAGCTAAAATGACTCAACTCTTTTGTATTTGTCTTTATTTATTTTTTTTTTTGAGTTGGAGTCTCACTCTGTCGCCCAGACTGGAGTGCAGTGGCCGCTCCCGGCCACCGCAGCCTCGACCTGCTGGGCTCCGGCGATCCTTCCGCCTCAGCCTTCCGAGTAGCTGGAATTACAGGCATGCGCTACCACGCCCGGCTGATTTTTTGATTTATTGTAGAGATGAGGTCTCACTGCCCAGGCGAGTCTCGAACCCGCGGGCTCAGGCAATCCACTCACCTCAGCCTCCCAAAGGCGCGGGATTACAGGTTGAGCCACCGAGCCCGGCTTGTATTTGTTATTATGCTTATGTTGATTTTGTTTACTGTTATGAGAAAAAACTGATAATTTCCATTTGAAAGATAGATTAAATCAATAGAATTTTAGTTTTTAATGTTACATTTATATTTTTAAAATGAAATGAGACATTGTGATAGAATAATGTTGCAGACTATGATAAAACAACAAAGGCAGAAAATGTAAGGACATTCACATTAAGGGACAGGTCAAATTAACTTGGATCTCTGAATAGATGAAGATCTGTACAGATAAAGTTTGCAGTATTTCAAGTAAAGAAAAATATTGGGAAAATTTTGTTATCACACAGAATGTGGTAAGCAACTTAATAGTTAGCTAATTGTAACTATCAAAGTGAATACTCAGTGGAAATTTGTAAATGGATAATTTAAAAACTATTAGTGTTATATTTTAGGATGTTCTAATAATTTATGTCATTAAAATAATAGATCAGTATTTATTTTTGCTCTACACATCCTTTTTAAAATTGAAGAATTTCTCAACAAAATCCAGATTTTTGTCTTTTTCTAAAGGCCAGGCAATTATCAGCCTGCTTATATTTTTATATGCTATCTTGTATCAGCATTAGAGTTTGTGTTTCCCTGCCTAAAGCAATGTTGTACATTTGCCAGGATGCAGTAATAAGGAATCAGGGGAAAGGGAGTCTATATCTCTGCATATGTTGTTTGTAAAACAGATATTTGGGTTGGGCTTCTGCTGGATGTGTCTCTTTTCCAGGACACTATCACATTTCATTCTCTCTGTAATCACAGCTTGGTGTATAGATAGAAATAGAAATTAACCTTTAAGAGCTACTTTCAAAGTTAGTCCACTACATTCACAGACCCGGAGGCTTGCCCATTTAGAAGAAATCTGAGTATCCTCCTCTTCCTTCTCTAACCCTCCCTAACCAATGTCATAATGGCTGTCTCTCATCTAGTATGCTTCCTTCCCTATTATTATTTGTTATTCATTTTACTTCATTCATATTTAAAGATCACTGCAGTTATTCACTGAAAAGGGCAACACTTACCACCAACCATGCAAAGGTGAACTCAGATGCAATTTCCAAGGAGATATTTTGAAAGCATGGTATTTCCAGAGTCTGATTTACCTCTATTTCTATTGTATGGTTGGGTCCCCATTTATTCTGTGTATCTGTGATAAAAAATAAGATAGAAAATATAGGAATCTTTTTATCAGAGATAGGAACAATTTTTGTATAGAGATTCATCAGGGTACACCTATGAAGGACATAGGCAACACCTGACTATATTCTTCATTGTACAAGTGGTAAAACTGAATCACTAATAAGAACAAAGAGTTATTTATCACTGAAAAATTCCAGGGAAACTACCCCAATAGAATCCAACTTATCATTTGGCACGTTCCTCTGCTTTAGCTCCAAATTGGCACTTTAGTCTTCAGGTTACACTTCCTTGATAAGATAGAATGTAAAATTTTATAACTTAGCCTTTAGTTGTCTTTTTGAAAATATTATTTTAATATACTTTTTAAAGAGCAATTTTAGGTTCACAGCAAAACAGAGCAGAAAGTACAGAGGGTTCCTTGTATATCTCCTGCACCTACCACCCACCACCTCCCGCACTGTCAGCATTCTGTACCACAGTGGTACATTTGTTGCAAGTGATGACCCTACACTGACACATCATTATCACTCAAAGTTCATAGTTTTCATTGGGGTTTACCCTTAGTGGGTATGGGTTTGGACAAATGTGTAATGACATATATCCACCATTATGGTATCATACAGAATATCTTCACTATCCTAAAAATCGAATCTTTTTACTGTCTTCATATCTAATTGTTTTCTTTAAACTTATAAACATTCCTTCAACAAAGAAATGGCACCAAAACATATATAATAAAACTCTGAGGAAGCACTGTTAATGAATTATTTTCATTTTCAAGGTTAAATGAGGTACATATCTATCTTACAGTCTCTTCTTTTGGAAATGTTATATATACATACACATTTTTGACTAAACTATAGTAATAGTAACAGATAATTTATAAATGAAAACAACTCTATCATCCTAATATCCTAAAAATCTTTTTTTTTTTTTTTTCATTTGGAGTCTCACTCGGTCACCCAAACTGGAGTGCAGTGGCCGCTCCCAGCCACCGCAGCCTCGCCTGCTGGGCTCCAGCAATCCTTCCGCCTCAGCCTTCCAAGTAGCCGGAATTACAGACATGCGCTACCACGTCCAGCTGATTTTTTGATTTATTGTAGGGATGAGGTCTCGTTGCCCAGGCAGGTCTCGAACCCACAGGCTCAGGCAATCCACTCACCTCAACCTCCCAAAGGCGCGGGATTACAGGCTGAGCCACTGAGCCCGGCTCCTAAAAATCTTATACTCTTTTTTCTATATCTATTTAAATCTTGTTTGTATGTATGCATGTTTTCTAATACTTTGCAATCCTATTTAATAACTAATGTTATATATATTGTTATTTTAAAGTGTTTAGCATGATTCTTGAACTATTTGTGGTTGAAATTTTCATAGGCTTTATGTCATTTCACCATATAAACCCATCATCACTTGTTTAGCCATTTCCTATTATTGCATCATAATGCTCTTTCAGCTGGGTTTTTTACTTTATTTTGAACCATATATGCAGTACAGCCAGGATCATCCTTATGCTAATAGCTTTCTTCTGACCACTTAGCTACTCAAAATAAAATTTGAACATTCTCATAGCTACTAATAGTATACATGCGCACACACACACACACACACACACACACACACACACACACACACATTTGATATAGTGATATATATATATTCATTTGATGCAATACACTTATCGAACTATAGGTGTATTACATCAAAATGATAGTACTTTGAAGGTGACTGAAGTTTAAACGTGTAGGAACAAATACATAATTTTTTATAAATAAATTCTGGTTTTTTTGGTTCCCACCTCATATATATATTTTTAAATAAAATATTTCTTACTTCAAGAATGTTATATCTAGCCTTTAGACCTTTGTTACATTTCAGTCTTTCATTAATATCAGCTATCTTCTTTACTGATAACTTTTTCCACTTCCTTCCCTAATAAAACCAAATTTTTCCCTCAGCCTGTAACTCAAAAAAAAAAAAAAAATTGCATGGAAAGTAGATAAAAATTTTTGTATAATAAGAAGTACTAAAGAAAAGAAATCAAAGCAATAGAAAAGAACACATTCAAAAGTATAATTCAAGAAAAACATTAAAAATTGCTAGAAAATACACATTAAAAGATTGTGCTGCAAAAGTAGAAAAAATAGACTCAGAACAGACAAGTTAAGCATATTCTTATGAAAGCAATGAACAAGTCAACTATGAGGAAAGAAAATCAGATTGTTATTTGTCGGTGACCAGCACTGACCAAGGGTGGGTTAGGACCCGCACCAGAGAATCTGGATGGCGAGAAGAGACCACTTGGAGGCAGTTCTTCTGGGAACAGTCTGATCAGGACTGACGCCAAATTTTATTCGGACTCCTTCCAACTTATATACCATTTTCTATACCCTCCAGCTGTGTGATAATCACTCACTGGGGGCGTACAAGCTCCGTGCTTTACAAACTATGCATCACAAGACCACCACGAGATCTGCAATTTCCAAGCAAACAATTCGAACTCCATGATGTCTGTCGTGCTTACATTAAGGTCACAGGTGCACAATTTCAATACAAATCATTCAAAGTGCTTTCCATAATGTTCAATGAATCATTCATATTATACTCATTGTTCTAAACCCTGATTAATACAAAAAACTTTTCTAAGTTAACTCTAGGTTCAATCCAAGTTCACTGACTCCTAATATTTTTAACGATTAATATTATCAACTTAACACTATACTATAATCTATAAGTTTACTTAAATGACTTAGCTGTTAGTTATACTATTATCCTATTATGATTTAACGTAATGCCTTATACTCGGTTAAAACTTATCCTTAAACTACCAAACTTTACTATAATTCATATGAGTTTCATATGTCTAAACTTTAATTTTTATATAATCTAATGATTGGACTTTAATACTATGCTATATCTTATTAAGCTAATACCTTATCATTAATTCTTTTATAAATCTTATAGTAACTATTATATTTGAATAATGTAGCAAAAGGAAACAAAACAGCAAGCATAGATTTACGCAACTATGAGTGTATATGTATATATTTTATCCTAACAAGTCTACTCTAAAAATCAAATAGTAGCTGTCACACTCTTGAACAAGG
>NW_007253113.1:679453-727873 GCF_000164805.1 Carlito syrichta
CAGACAGAGTTTCGGTAATTAACGAAACAAAAGAAAACGTTCTGCCTGGCTAGGGGCAGGGCGACAAAACTATCATGATAATTTAGTTTCTAATCTTAGCCCTAGGGGAAACAGCTTTCCAAAGCTGACTAACCAGTCTACCAGGAAATAGAAGTTAAAAAATATCTAGAAAGAAGTAAAACTTAGAAAGACAGAGAGAAATAATTCTGCTATGCACTTTCCATCAGGTGTATTGAGATTTACTTATAAGTTTTACTGCCATGTATGCACACTGGTCACTAATCACACGTCAATATTATAGGTATAACTGATATCCTATGTCAGAGGCGATCTTCCAGATGGGCCTTTACAGGCCTCAGCCATGTAGCTATAGATGTTGGCTCCCAACAGTTATTACCTTTTTGATAATAATTCTATGACAGAAAGTAATGGAGTAATGTACTTAATATACTCATGGAAAGAAAATGTGAGCCAAGGCTTTTATATTCAGCAAAATTAATCTTTTAATATAAAGACTACAGAAAATTGTAACAGGCATGCAAGAACTCAGGGCATATTGCTTCCGTGAGCACTTGCTAAGGGTTCTCCAATGAAATTCACTTTAGACTGGGGATACATATTTACACATAGGCTGGTGGTAAGTGTTGACTATGTATTTGCCTTTAGCTCTAAGAATAAATAATTGTTATAATAAAGGTTATAACATAGTAGTGAATATATATTTTAAAATAAAGATACAATATAAGTATCATAAATGGGGTTGTAAGATTGGGCGACTTCTGGTTATGAAAAGATCAGTGAAAACAGTTCAGAATAAAAATTGGGTATATGTGTAAAAAAACAATAATTTTAGGGCCCTGGAAATTGACCAAAGATAAACATAAAATTCAGAAACATTCCTGCTTAGTAAAAACAGCTTAGTCTCTCTCAGGTCTCCCCCACGCGTGTGTAGTTTCCTACTCAGGCCACAATGTGTGCAGAGCCTTAGTAAATACAGCAGGAGTCTTCAGTTTTGTTGCCTATGGCTCCTTCCCTTCCCTTCCCCAGCCTAGTCATTAAGAGATGTAGTTTTCGCCCCTGAAGCTGGCTGCAAAAACCAGCAGCTTCTACCCTCCTGCCCCCCCACAAAAGGCAGGCTTAAATTAGGTCTAGGGGTGAAAAATCCTTCCCTTTTTTCCTAACAGGAACAAATCCAGCAGAAAAGAAAGAGGAAAGTCTGATGTTTGGTTAGTTTGAGTTTGTATTCCCTTGTGGGGTGAGTGGCTGCTATGCTTGTTTCCTCCAAAACTCATGCTAAATTTGGCTGCCATTGTGACAGTATTAGAAGGTGGAACTTTTGGGAGGTGATAAGGCATGAGGGCTCTACACTCCTGAAAGGGATTAATGCCTATATAAAAGGATGAGTTTGTTCCCTTTTTGCCTTACTACCCTTCTGCCTTCTGCCGTGTGAATACGGTGTTCCTCCACTCCAGGAGATGCAGCAAGATAAATTTCTATTCTTTATAAGTTAGTCAGTTTGTGATATTCTGTTATAGCAGCACAAAATGAACTAAGCAGATCAGATAAACATTTAATATGGAAATCAAAGAGACATAGACCGAGATAAAATCTTGACACATTCTGGCCTAACTAGGAAACAACACATGGGTGGGGGAGACCTGAGAGAGCCTAGCAAAAAGCAAATGCCAAGGGAGTCTGGAAAACTGGCTGCAACCTTGAATGCACTCCCCATATCCCACACTAATCTATGTGGAGAGGGTGGAAGCCTTATGGGCTTAAGGTGTTTGAGCACAACTTTGGCCAAAATCACTGGTGGACCAATTTTTTTTCATGAATCACCTAAAGTCATCTAGAGTACTGTCAGTTACATGTAACACATTGAGAGAAAAACTAAACAATCGATTGCTTCCTCAATTCACTGTCATTATCCTCTAATCCAATTCAGAAGTTATAAAATAGTGGCCTGTAGGCCAAATCTGGCTTGTTGCCTGATTTGGTAAATAAAGTTTTATTGGAACACAGTCAGGCCCATCCATTTACTTATTGTCTGTAGATGCTTTTCATGCTACAATGGCAGAGTTGATAGGTTGTGACAGAGACCGTATGAATCACAAAGCCTAAAATATTTAATATTTGGTCTGGTTGTGTTTTGTGCTGCCATAACAGAATACCTGAGACTGGATAATTTATAAAAAAAAATGTATTTATTTCAGTTTGGGGAGCTGAAAACTTCAAGATCAAGACATGGGCAGGTTTGGTGTCAGGTTAGGACCAGTGTCATCTTCCAAGATGATGCTTTGAATGCTGCATCCTCCAGAGGTAGGAATACTACTTTTTACATGACCAAAGAGTGAAAGGGCAAGAGAGAGATAAGAGGGGAACAAACTCAACTTTTTTAAATGGTATAATCCTTCCTGTGAGAATGGAGCCCTCTTGGCCTAATCAGCTCTTAAAGGTCTCACATCTTAATACTGCTGCAATGGCAATTAAATTTCTTTCTTTTTTTTTTTTTGAGTCAGAGTCTCACTCTGTCGCCCAGACTGGAGGGCAGTGTCACACTCAGCCATCACAGCCTCGACCTGCTGGGCTCAAGAGATCCTTCCGCCTCAGCTTTCCAAGTAGCTGGAACTATAGGTGCATGCCACCATGTTTGGCTAATTTTTCTTGATTTATCGTAGAGATGAGGTCTGGCCAAGTTGCTCGGGCTGGTCTCAAACCCATGGGCTTCTCTCCACTTACCTCATTGCCACTCTATGTAATGGTACGAGCATCTCTCACCTAGATTTCTGCCATTGTATTCTAACTGGTCTACTTTTGGCCATTCTTCAATTGAGTCTCTACACTTGGGCCACAAAGATGCATTTTTGAAATGCAAACAAACAAACAAACAAAATAACCAACAACTACCTTTTAGTTAGTTTCTACAGCTCTTAGAATAAAGACAAAACAACTGGACTAATCAGTTTCTCTGGCCTCATTTTCAGCTGCCTCCCCCTTGATCCCTCTGTTCTAGCCACAATACCTTCTAAACCGCCCCCCCATTACCATAATTTCCTTCCACCCCAAAACTTTTGCATGTCCTGTTCATTGTAAAGCTTTGTGTCCTCTGTCTTCATTAGGCTAACTCCAGCTGAAGCAGCACTTCCCCAGAAAACCTTTCTTGATTTTTCTTTTATATCCTCTCATACCTGTCTACTTCCTCACCACAAAAGCATGTCTCACAGCCGCAATTTGACATTTGTTTGCTTATTTGATTAATGTCAGTCTCTTCCTACTGGACTTTGTAATTCAGGAAGGCAGGGTCATATCTTTTTGCATACCACCGTGTTCCTAGTGTCTAGCACTGTAAGCACTCAAAAAAAAAAAAAAGTGTTGGATAGACACTAAATACAGTAATTGAAGAAGAGCCAGCAATCAGGTTCAGTGACAAACTAGTCAAAGCAATCATAGGTCTTAGATCAAGATTATCAACATTATATTATCAAGATTATGTTGCTACTATTACTGCTACTTCTATGACTCCTACTTTTCCTCCAATCAGTCTCACGACTACTACTGCTTCTTGTAACCATATCAGCAGTTCCCTAAATCTTTTGTTGTGATCTGGTAAATTAAAGCCATGCTGTACTCTTATAACTCTAATAACTGCAAACTTTAAAAAGCATCAAAATTTTATAGTCTGAAGCATCAGGGAATCCAGTAGCATTCAAATGAATGAAACCTAGATTATAATAATCTAAGGCCTCACTCAGAGAACTGCATTTTTTGGAATAACTAAAAAGTTCCTAACCTAGGAAGAAAACTTGTCAAGTGAAAATGAAAAAGAAGCAAATGCTGAAATTCTTTATATTTCTCTTCACGTCCACAATCTCAGAGCACTAAGATGCTCACAGAGACAAAAATACCTCTTCTTAGATAGGCCTTTGGGGAACGTCAGGACAGTATTTAGACACTACTGTGTTGTGAGCAGACAAGAGAGAATGATTCAGATGCCAACAGAAAGAAAACAGGAAGAGGTGATCATCTCAACCACCTCTAGTCCCTCAGCATTTTAAAATTTAGACTCTTACATGCCACTTCAATTTGCATTTCTTTATGCTCTTCATAAGTGTTTGTACTTCAGGTATACTTTGCTTACCCGACTAGCTTGTAAACTTGAAGACTGCACCGGGGCATATGAGGAAAATGGTATAAGTGAGAGGAGAAGAAGCAAGAGAAGATCAAAAGAATAAGGAGGAGAAAGAAGTTACGCCATTGGATGTGAACTTGATGGAGTTCTTGGATGGCAACTGCCTCTTCTCAGTCAAGTGCCTACTCCTTAGGCCCATGCCAGGCTTACATTTTTGGTCCGTCTATGGTGAAGAATTGTTCCCCCTTCCACTTTGCTTTCTTTGTAACCTAATACACAATACCAGAACGATTTCTCTTACACTGAGGCCATTGCTTTTTATCTGATCCAACTGACAGCAACAAAGTTACAATCAGAAGATTAGAAATTTTCCAACCACAAAAGATATAGATAGGACTTCTGCCTCTCCAGTGATTTGCAGTTTTCAGTAGCTACAAGCTTAGCTTCCTTTCTTTTTTTTTAATGTTGCTTTTCTATAAAGGCAACACCATTCTCTTTTCTGGATGACATACAACCTCTACACTGCTGTCTTCATTATTTGCCGGTTTAGGCAGAAGATACAAAAGTTTAGTATAAAGCCAAGGTCAACGTGTATTTGTGCTAGTAGTGCATGGCAAATGTGCTACTGGGTTCCAAATTAGGCCTATATAGAAAGAGGAGGAGGACTCCATTTTTTTTGGTTTTTTTGAGTTGGAGTCTCACTCTGTCACCCAGACTGGAGTGCAGTGGCCGCTCCCGGCCACCGCAGCCTCGATCTGCTGGGCTCCGGCGATCCTTCCACCTCAGCCTTCCGAGTAGCTGGAACTACAGGCGTGCGCTACCATGCCCGGCTGATTTTTGATTTATTGTAGAGATGAGGTCTCGCCAAGTTGCCCAGGTGGGTCTTGAACCCACGGGCTCAGGTAATCCACTCACCTCGGCCTCCCAAAGGTGCGGGATTACAGGCTGAGCCACCGAGCCTGGCAGGACTCCATTTTTAATAAGAACTGAGAAATAGAATTCACATAGAATAATTATTACTACTCTTAAGTGAAAGTTGCCATTTACCAAACTACTGCCTTTGGCAGAAACAAAGTGCTTTACACAGATTATCTCATTTAGTCATCAAAATAGTGATACTCATGAAGAAAGTACTGTAATTTTTCATATTTGTTATTTAAGGAAACAAAAGCTTAGACACTTCAAATAACTTGGCTATGATAAAATACATAGTAAGTGACAGAGTCAATTTTCAAACCCAGGCTACCTGACTCAAAGTATGTGTAGCCAAACATTGTTCTATGTCTGTTTCTGTTTCTTTTTACTTTAAACCCACTCCACTCCAAGCCCAACCGAACTGAAGTAGTTTTTTTATTTTTCTTCCTGGAAAACAGCAAGGGAATCAGGCATTGTAAGATAATAGTTGATCGTATCTTGGTCTATAGGGGACTGTTCCAGTATCATGGTTTTAGAGCAGGTAAGTTGTAAGAAATGGAGAGAAGGTAAGAAATTCACACTTGTTGCTTGTCCTGGGCAGCCATGTCTTTTTTAGCGTGACCTTCATGAGATAATTTTTATTGTTTTTTGTTATATGACCAGGCTGCTTTACCCTGAGTTAAAATCAGGCCATTTCCAGTGCATTTTGCATTTGTTGGCTTTCATTTTCATTCTTTTCCATTAGCAGAAATGGAAATAATTTACTTTAGGATCAGGTAATTTAGAGTAAACACTATTATCATCATTTTCCAAATGGACTCAGAGAATTTACATGTCAGGACCCAAGTCAAATTTATTTCTAGCCAGAAAGGAGCTAGAACATAAACCTAGGATTTCTGTCTCCAAATACAGGACTCCGAAGTATGTCTGGTGTGAATGCTACATGTCTAGCTGCTTCCTTGGACCCTTTTCCTAACCTAGACTTAATATAGTATATCCAAAGCCTCTTTAATACACTTACCCACAAACTTTCCTTTGTCTTCCATCTCCCAGTGAAGAGCATCATCACTCAAATGTGCATGCCAGAAACCCAGATGCCACCTTCAATGTTTCTCTCTCCTCTCATACCACTTTTGCCTATATTCACTCTACCAGAACAGGCCACATCTGATTTATGCCCAGTGCATAAAATGTGCCATTTTCTTTCTTTATCTACCCAAACTGCTATTTTCTCTCCTCTGGGCTATTGGAATGGTCTCCTAACTTTTCCCTATCTTTTCATTCTTGTTTGCCTTCACCCCATTCTCAATTTTCTTTTTACAACACAAATATAATCAAGATATAAATGAAACGTCATGTTTGTTGGAAATACTTCAATGTCTTCCCATGGCTCGTAGTCAAAAATAGAAACCTTGGCCAGGCACAGTGACTCATGCTTGTAAACTCAGCACTTTGGGAGGCCGAGGTGAGAGAATTGCCTGAGCTCAGGGGTTCGAGAGCAACCTGAGCAACATAGGAAGACCTCATCCCTACAATAAATAAAAAAATCAGCCAGGCATGGTGGCACATGCCTGTGGTTTCAGCTTACTTGGAGGGCTAAGGCAGAAGGATAGCCTGAGCTGCAGCTGAGGCTGCGGTGGCTATGAGTGCACCACTGTACTCCAGCCTAGGCGACAGTGAGACTCTGACTCAAAAAAAAAAAAAAAAAAAATAGTAGAAACCTGGAACACAGGCAACAAAGTGCAGCATGATGTTGTCTTTACCTAACTCTTCTCTTAATCTCTGCGCCACAGTCCCACTGGTATTTTCCCATTTCCTCAGATACTACAAAGCCCTTCATGCAAGCTATTTCCTCTCTCTGGATCACTCTCAACCCCCTCCCACTCCAGCCTCACCTCCTGAATTGTCTTAAAGTCTACTCACTCTTTGGACTTCAGCTCAGGTGTTACTATCTCAGGGACAATTTCCCTGGTCTCTATTATAAGCTCTTTCACAAGACTGTCGTAGTCATTATTATTATTAACACCACTGTTGCAATTTTACATTTATTTGTGGAATTATTTAAATCAATTTCTGTCTCTCTTACCAAACAATACCTCTTTCTGTTCAACTTTTGAATGCTTAGCACCATGCCTAGCTCCTGGTTTTCTCATAATGCCTGTTTGTTGAATGAAGGAGAGCTGAAAGAAAGCATGGGCTTCCGTCTCTCTACCAGTTATGCTTACCATGTGTCTGAACATGAAGGTTGTAGATTTTAGTCTGAATGCCTTCCGGATACAGAGTAAAGATACACTCGTACTTCCCGCTGACTGAGGAAGATATATTTCTTAAGTGCAGAGTCCATTTTGACACATTCCTGGAAGTTTCTGTGAAAGCCACCAGTGATTCACAAGGACTGCCGTGGGCACAGTAGAAGCCATGCTGGGGATGATAAAGGGCAATCAGGTCCGCCTTATCGGTGACCTTGGACCATTGCATCTGCACCAAGAAGCTTATCTTCCGTGTTTGGCAGGTCAGGTTGACATCAGAGCCGGGACGAGCATAAATGTCTTCTGTATTGACTGTTTTTCCCCATATACCTGAAAAGAAAGGACATGAACTGTGAGTTTGCATAAATCACATGGAGTGAATTTTAATGTAAAACCCTGGCTACTTCAGTAAGGTGGGGGAGCAACTGAGAAAATTTCTCCTTGGCTGCTTAGGTGTAGAAGAGAGCTTGAGTATGATTCAGATAGAGAAACATGAGACAATATAATTAAGGAGGCATTTACTTAGGGAGCCTAGAGGAAATTATTGACTTCTGACTACCTCTTGAACTATCCAAAAAATAATTTAAGGTTTCTGACTACCTGTGAATAAAATTCAGTCTTTTAAAAAAATTGAAGTACATTAACAAACTTAGTATAACAATTATTCTTACATTTAACATAATTGGTTTTTTGGATTATAAATCAACAGCTGCATATAATACACAAGTAATTCTTTCTGAAACTGCAAAAATAACTAATATGCATATAGCAATTTCTATTAAAAATATGTTTTTAGAGGAGGCTCTTATACATGCTATCTTACGTAATCCTCCTCACATAACTTAAGAATGATGTTGTTAACACTCTCTTAAGGAGGAAACTGAGGCACAGAGAGATGAAGCGGTTTGCTGAAAACCACACCTCTAGTAGAAGAGCATGAATTTGGTTGCCTAGAATCTGTGGTATTTTTATAACCTTCATAACCTCCAAACTGCCTCCCAAATTCAGTCTAGTTGAGTGGGGTAAGAAATTTGACATTCAGTATATGAGGACTGAAATTACCTTCATCTCCACATAGTTAGATTTCCTGAGAGGAAAAGGAAAGAAAAAGAGGTTCTATCCAGTATCATCCCAAATCAGCACTCTGAAATACTAGACATAAAAGAAGATTTGTTTTCCTCTCATCAGTAATCTGACCAAAGGTATAGAACATTTAAAATATGTTAAGCATTGAACCTTTGACTTGCCTTTTATAGTGCTGGCCTCCATTTTAGAATTAACAAAGAATACTGTTACAGAAGTGGTACATTACTGTGACAAGTTACGACTGCAACTCACAAAGGAAGAAGATAAAAAGATGACAAGCTACTGAGAAGAAACAAGACTCTCAAAGTACTTGACAAATGGGAATTATTACACTTTTGTGGATGCAAAAGTTTGAGCAGGCAGAGGTTAGTACAGTTTAATGTAACTTCCTGTGAGCTATCCTTTGCCTGACAATACTGCTCTGATCCTATCTACAGCATTATAGTCCAAAGTCTCCTTTGATTTAGGAATTCTCCTTAAAGTGTTCGTTGCCACACCTGACAAGCATAGTTAATTTTTAAGAAACTCAGGCTCACTGTAATACCTTCATACTATGGAATGCAGAACTAATCTTTCTTCCTCCAATTTTTAAATAGGCCCTGTAGGCTCTTGTTCCCACTGTCATAAGGACCCCACTTTATCTCCCAGATTCCTACCTACACATGCCTCATTAAAATTCAACATGTATTCAGCTCCCAAAGAGCTTAGTATTTGGAGGAGAAATGCTTGTTATATACAAAAGAAAAGGGTACTTGAGAGAGAAAAAAAGTTGAACAAGGATCTCTGAGCATTGATGGCTTTGTGATTTTGTTTTTTAGTTTTCCTGAGTTGATCCGACTACCATTTAGAGAACATTTCATTTTCAAGAAACACAATTTCCAAATTACTCCAGAGAGCCTGTTAGGAGGGAAATGGCTGGAAATGCCTCAGAGCAGTGGCGCAAACCACCCACTCTTTTCTTGTTTTTAGTGTTCATTCATAATAATTTCTAGACTCTAACATCTCTCCGATAGCTGCCACTTAAATACATAACTAAAAACCTTAGTAAGGATTTGTCCTTGGTGATCAACTTCAGCAGCAGTTGCAAGACATTTTAAATGAACAAGGGTGCCATTCGCCCCTAAAGTAGCCCATCTGATAAGAATGGACAACTGAAAGTCTTACCTCTGATAAAATGTATCTGGATAATGGAATAGACTGCACAGTATGTCCATTTTTTCTCCATTGTCTCTTGAAAACTTTACACCAACATTTTCATAATGATCAGGGAAGTCAATTGATGTCTTTAAGCAAACTCCAGCTACACTCTTCAAGCTTAAAAAAAAAATTACCACACGCCTGGGTTGGTTTATTGCTTAGCAAGCCCCCAGGAAATGAAACGTAGACAGGAAAGTAATGTGGTTCAGGGCTAAGTATAACCTAAAACAGAACAATGTTGAAATTGTTCTCAGAAATCTTGTGTATTACCTTCTCTAAAAGACTTTTCAGTATCCTAAGATTTTCTCAGTCAGGATCTCTGTGTCAGCCAAGATGCTACTAAAATCCAAACAAAGGAAGCCATGCAGAGCAGTTGGCAATGTGTGTTTTATATATTTCTTTTATTTTTAAAATTATTATTTTATTTTAAAGATGTGGGGTATAATTCAGGATTAGGTACATAAGTGGTCACTGTACAGGTGAATTTTGGGCCTCCCATAGGTTCTCACTTTGCCTGGTTTAGTATCAGATATCCTTATTGATATTATGTGACTTCCCCTTCCCTGGCAGTGTCTCGCTAGTATCAATCTCTTTCTTGTAGTAGGATGATAAATGTTCAGGGTCCACTTATGAGTGAGAACATATGGTTTTTGTTTCTGTGATAGATCACTATGATAGACTCTAAATCCATCCAAGTTGCTGCAAAGTCCATAATTTTGACCTTCTTTATGTCTGCATGATATTCCATTTTGTCTATGTACCACATTTTTTTTTTATCCAGTTCACTTTTGATGGGCAGAAAGGTTGGTTTCATGTTTTTGGTGTTGCAAATAGTGCTGTAATAAACATGTATGTACAGGTAGAATGATTTGAATTCCTCTGTGTATACTTTCAGAAGGGAGATTGCAGGGTCGTATGGAATGTCGATTTTTAAATCTTTTAGAAATTGCCAAACTGTTTTCCACAGAGGTTGTACTTATTTACACTCCCACCAACAGTGTTGAAGTGCTCCCTTTTCTCTGCATCCTCTCCAGCATCTGTTGTTTTTTGAGTTATTAATTATGGCCATCCTGACTGGAGTTAGGTGGTATTTCAGTGTAGTTTTGATTTGCATTTCTTTGATGATTATATACATTTCTTCTCAAGAGCACAAAGTCATTTAACAAATGTGAGCTTGGTGTCTTTCATAAGAGTATTTCTGTTCAGTCTTAAGATGTGTTTTCTTTTCAGAATTGCGCCGGGGTGAAAAAGCAAAGAATTAACACATTTACTTGTAATAAAATCTAAAAAGTAGCAGGGAGTGTCATCAGCTATTAAAACAAATTTTATCGCCTCTCCTCTAGCAGAGAAACCTACATTTTCTGGGAATCGAAAAGTGAGGGCTCCTTTTCTGCTCCTTGTCTGGGAAGGTTGGATGTCAGATTGGGAAGTCTGCTACCAAGCTAGCTGGAGACCTTTTTTGCTGACGACAGAAGAGCTTATCCGTGCTTAAGCCAAAAACTATATAAAACAAGGCAGTAACAATTAGAATCCAAAGGCAGAGAATTTCCCACCTTAATGAACTACCAGACCTGCTTCATCGGCTCAGTTACTTTCCATTTACAGAGAACCTTAATTGGGTTTCAGGAAAGTGACCCCTTGGTTAAAATGTCTAGTTATTCATGGAAGGGTACACGATGACTATTTCCTGTTATGATCCTCTGATATGATTGTATTAGCTTTCCAGCGTGGGATAAGATAGGCTGTCTTCATCCTCCAGCATTAAGAAAACAAGCATTACGCTGACGACAACAGTATGAGTTTAAGGAACAAAGAATAACAACGAAAACATGTCTCCACACAACCATATGAATGATTGGTAAAATATTCTGTGACCCTAATCTCATATACAAAGGCATCACACAGCAAGACTGGAGACAAATGAGAAGGTCAAATTATACTCCTGAGGTGGTAATTCTTTTGAGGTTAGGTGGAGGTAATTTTGGCCAGGTTGTCATCATGTATGCTCTGATCTTTCCTCTTCAAGGATTTGTGGGTAATATGGATGATGCTAAGGTGTAAGGAATCATTTTTGCCATTCATGAAATTAACAATTAGATGAAAGATGAGAGATCTGCATGTGAAGAGAAAAGGACTACTGTGTCCCTGGATATCCAGGTCACCCCCTTACACCACCATTGCAAATATTTGTCATGACAATTGTGATACTTATTAATTACTCCTCAACTAATGGTGCTTTCTGCAAAGGCCAGAATATGAAGATACTTATTTTCTAATCCAGGGCTACCCCAAACCTTTATTCTCATCTCTCCCCATCCACCCTCAAGTTTCAGATTGCTGGGGATGTTGGGTCAGGTGGTGCTGAAAGTGATATTTCAAGGAGGACTGAGGAACTTAAAGTTCTCGATGGAAGGGCAGGAAGAGACATAACTGCTTGAGGTAACTTCACCTCTTCTCTTTGCCCCTGGAAATTCCAGTAAATCAAAGTGATGAAGCATAGCAGAAAAAATAGACCAGAAGATGATCCTGACCTGCAAGTCGATGTCCCTATTGAATTGATACACATTAACAAGCCTGGAGAAGGGATTTCATTACCTCATTCGTTTTTTTCATATTAAGAGAAATTTACCAGAGTAAAAACCAACAAAAATCTAAATTTATTGAATTCTCTAAGAACAGTACTCCCCTTGGAGCATTTTGAGGTCTCCTTCTCTCATTGCATTAAAGTGAAGTGTTTTCACTTTGAATCTCAATGCTTCACAAAAATATCAAACTCAGAAGAAAGGGAAATTGTCATTTACTGTCCAGATCTACAGAATTACTTTTAATAGAATCCTTGCCTGTCATTGGGATTGGGCTACCCAAACTACCTGTTTAGTGGCTATTCCCCAAATTTACCCTCTCTGGGTGTTATTCAGGCCCTGGCTCATGGTTTTTATTCTAGAAATTTCTGTGACCTGAAACCATCGTATTTGACTAATTTTCCTTTGGGACTCACCCAGGCTCTGAGAGAAGAAACATTTCAGATGCAAACTAACAGAATATTAATCGAACACGTATGCATCCGGTGTCCTGCAGCTCCAAGTCCCAAACACCAGCCCCTCCATGGCCGTTTGTATGCAGCAGGTGGCAGCAACGCCCTGCAGACCGGCATGGTTATCCCAGGTGATGGAAATTGCCCCCACCGCTTTTCAATCCCGGTAGTATTTTCTAAAGGCCCTTTCAGCATGGGAATAGGCATTCTCTATACTTAAAAATAACTCTTCTATGGCAGTCATGTCAATCTCTTCTATTATCCTCCCTGCTCACCATATCCCAATTGCACAGCGTTTCTTCTGCCTTAGATGATAGTGTGCTGCATATAAAGAGAAAACAGAAGCAGTCAGTTTCACACACAAAAAGAAATGTGGAACTTCTCAAACCTCAGAGGCAAATTCAATTATTTACAAAGGGAAGCAGGAACACACATTATTTCTGCTAGAGGCAAACCATGATCGTGTGTTTTGGGCACACTTTTAAAATGCTCTATCTAGACACTTATCCTCAGTGAGAAAAGGACATTTTCAGAAATAGGAAATTGATCAAGAGGTAAACTTACTTTTATGGTTTTCGTAGTGGTTAATTCAAATATTACCAACTTGTATTTAACTACTTACATTAAAAAAAAGTGGAGTTATACTTTTGCATGTTTTCCAAAATGCTTAGGACACACAATGCTTAAGGAGTCAGTTAATTAAAAAATATTTACTAAGTTTCAGCTCTTAAGGGATTCCGGAAGAGGTATGGTTCTAGGTAATTTTAAAATACAAAAGATAAAACACAGTCCTTAGCCGGGCTCGGTGGCTCAGCCTGTAATCCCGCCCCTTGGGAGGCTGAGATGAGTGGATTACCTGAGCCTGCGGGTTCGAGACCCGCCTGGGCAACTTGGTGAGCCTTCACCTCTACAATAAATCAAAAAATTAGCTGGGTGTGGTAGCGCGCGCCTGTAGTTCCAGCTACTTGGAAGGCGAGGCGGAAGGATCGCCGGAGCCCAGCAGGTCGAGGCTGCGGTGGCCGGGAGCGGCCACTGCACTCCAGTCTGGGTGACAGAGTGAGACTCCAACTCAAAAAACAAAAAAAACAAAAAAACACAGTCCTTGATCATAAGGTGCTTACTGTTTAGCTGGAGGGAAGATTCATTTGCACCAAAAAAAGTCAAGTAACATAATGCAAAGCCCAAGTGAGTAGTGAGCCCAGGAGTTTAGGAAAGGAAGGATGTTTTAGGGTGGACATGTCCAACCCATGGCTCAGGACAGCTAGTAATCCGGACCCACAACCTCTTTGAACATCATGCGTTTTTTAGATTTATTTTCTTCAGGACCCCATGCGTAATTCCATTTTTGAAGTTCACAGTCACGCCTTATTCATGACATTGTTTTTTGGTAGCACATACATTTGTGAGCAGCGTTTTCATTTATGAAGCACACGAAGAGCAAAATCTGAACAAACATTTCTGACGAGCGTTTTGAGAAATGCAACCACTACCATTGAACCAGACATTGACCGATTAGTTTTACAAAAACAAGATCAAATTTCCCACTAGCTGTATATTCTTCTCATTTTCTAAACTTGATAATAAAAAATATACAAAAATTTATGTGTCTATACACTAACTATATTATATAATATATGTGTAGTCCAAGACAATACCTCTTTATTTGATATGACCCAGGGAAGCCAAAAGGTTGGACATTTCTGTCTTAGGGGTTGAGTGGGCCAGGAGCATCTTAGGAATAATCTGAACTTGGCCTTGTATTATAGAAGTCAGTCTAGTGGAAAACATAAGGTAAGTCATTTCAGGCAAAAGAAATAGAAAGAGCCAACGCTTGGGAGTGAAGTTGAAGGCTGTTTAGTGAATAGGCTGTTCCGGTGAACCAGAGGCACACTGAGGGACTATGGGCAGATCAAGCTGTCCAAGAGCTTTGAATTGCAAGCTAAGGACTGTGAATATTTTCTTCATGTCAGAGAGAATGACAGTAGATTTTTCAGCACATGAGTAGCATATTTAAAGCAACATTTTAAAAGAATGAATTGGGTAGGTATTTGTAATTAAATATAAGAAAGGAGAAAATGGAAGCAGAAGACCTGTTAGGAATTTATGTTCCTTTAGGCACTTTAAAAAGGAAAGCCTGCTGATTGGCAGTAGTTATAGCAAAGCATGATAGGAGCAAAGACATTACCGAAAAAAAAAAAAAAAAAAGGAGGTAAGGTGAGGTGTCCAATTAAGCATAAAATTGAAATCTCCTCTGGAGTTTAAAGCCTCCGAATTAGAAGAAATAAGTATAACAGAGCGGGATTCCTTCTAGAAGAGTCACCTTAGTCAGGGAGCAATTGTCAAAGGATCAATAAATTTTGGACAAAAGTGAAAGATAATCTATAGTGGTACAGCTAGCAGCCCTGCCTTCATGAGATTGGAGTTCCTCCTGCTAGTTTTCACTCAAATTATATGAGTCTTAAGAATTACCATGCAATGAAAAAGAAAGAATTTCATGAGTCTTTCAGTACAGCAATCTGTTTTATCACCACCATTTCCACCATGCTCAATTCCTTCCATAAAACACTAATTTTAGTTTAATACATGATTTCAGTTACAACATCTATATCTGCTAATTACATGAAAGCATTTTAAAATGTGAACAAAGAAAATAAAAATCAGCTAAAATTCTAACCACTCAAAGTCTAACAGGACTTACATATTGTTGCATATTGTTGCATATTTTTCTAGACTTCTACATAAACATGTATATATAAAGAAAATGGATTTTTTACTACATACACACTAACCTAAATTTTTTCCTTAATAATATATTATGGATATATATACATGTTATAAAACAAAGATCCACTTCTTCCTTTTGAAATCCTTGCATAATATTTTATTTTAGAGACAGAGAGCTATTTTGATTTAGTCAAGGTCCTAGGAATCTAATGTTGATTCAATGGTAATTTAATAATCTTGAGTTTTTCAGAAATACATTGAGAAATCACTAATATTTCCAGGGTTAAGTTAACATAGCCAGAATTAGAAAAAATAAATGCTACATTTTACCTGGTTCAAAGAATTGAAGTCTATTTAAAATACCTCTTCACATTCAATGAAGAAAGCAAAGAACACCTTAAAAAACTGAGAAGTGTTAAAATTGATTTTAGAGCTTAAAAATAGATAGTGTGGAACAAAATCACATACTGTGGCCCATAGGGAGACTGCTATAATAATATTCTTAACCACACTGTGTTTTTACAACTATTATTCACGTAGAGATATGGTGCTTTTATACTTGGTGAAAACAATAGGCTAGGTAAGGGCAACTGAAGACTGAATCTGATCTAATCTCTCTGTCTCTCCTCTTGCTTTGCCCCATAATTTTTAAAAATAGAGTCCTGAGTTTGAGAACAAGTGTGAAAACAATAGGATAAACTCAAGTGCAAAAGAGAATGGGAGAGAGTGTACTTTTGTATATGTTGCTTTTAGTAATGGTGTAGCTCAGCACAATTTAAGTTATCAGAGAATAAGAGGTTGTGATCGATAACATTTCTTGGGTAACAGCAGTAAATCAAATTCTTTTCTTGGGAGAGAAGGGATTATAATGGGGAGGAGAAATAGAAAATTAGTCCTTGTTAGTGAACATCTTTAAAAAATATATTGTCTCACATTTCTGGCTCAATGAAAACCTTGTGATGAACATCATATTATTTAATGACTGAAGATCTTACTGAGACCAGGGACACTGTTCTGAACCTCAGTCTCCTGGGAATACCATAAGAACACGGGTGGGTACTCTGGGTACCTTGTGTCCCAGAAGTCTGAAGAGCGCATGTGCAGGAAAGTTCCTTTTGCCTCGTTGTGCGCCTGAGAGCAAGATGGGCCACCAGCAGCTCTTACTGGAGCCACCTGCGGAAATTCGGCCACAGTTCTCTCTCTTGCCGCGTCAGCTCAAACCAGTGCAGTCTGATCTGGAAATACGGCCTGAATATGTGCCGCCAGTGTTTCCGCCAGTATTCGAAGGACATAGGTTTCATGAAACTGGACTGAGTGATCTTCCTTGAATGGATTACCCAAGACATCCACCCAGTGAAAGCACACTAGCCTCCTTATATATACAATAAAAAAATTCTAAAAAAGAACATAGGAGATAGTTGTGTATAAAGACATGCTCCCCTACTTCAGAAAAGAAGTCTAACTCTGTAAAGATTTACCTGTTTTGTGAAAGAGTCAAAAGCGAGGCATGGAAAACTGTGTGTGTGTGTGTGTGTGTAGCATATATATAAAATGTATTATTCATAATGTGTATATGTTAGGTGTACATGTAAGAGCATGTCTATAGTGTACATATATAAAATGTATCTAATAATATGTAAAAAAAAAAACCCCAAACAAACAGAGGTACGAGCATACTTTGCACACAGAAGTTGTCTATTTCCTGCTAAGACCTGTTGAATGCTGGAGATGGAAGGAACTGTTTTGATCACCTAGTATAGACAGAGCCCTTCATTTATAGATGAAGAAACTGAGACCCTGAGAGGTAAAAGTGTCCTGCTCAAAATCAAAGGATTTGTTATAAAGAATTCTGTACTAGTTAAGCTGTCTTACATCATTAAGTGATTCATTGAGCTTCACATTCAATCATTGAAATAAACTGTTTTACAAATTAAGTTACAAATTGCCTCTGATATCTTGACAATAAGAAAAAAATCTAGAAACCATACATTTAAAAAAATCCCCATGTTTCTTGACTAACCTGCACCAATGAGTCACAAAGGAAAAAATGTATATATATACACACACACACACACACACACACACACACGGGTGTATATACACACACACACACACACACACACACACACACACACACACACACGGGTGTGTATATATTATATATACACACACACACACACACACATATTCAACTACATGTGTGTGTATATATATATATATATACATATATATATACACACACACACAGTAAATGTTTATGTGTGTACATATATATATTTGAGAAGTTTCTGGTGTGTTTTTGTTTGTTCTCTTGCTTGCTCTTACATTTAATTTCCTGGAGGAATTCTGACCAACTCTGGGTGAAACCAGGCATGAGATTTTTTAATTAAAGGTATTGGATTAGCCTCATTCTGGTGTTATATAACTCAGCATCAATTTTATTTTACTTTCACTGTTCTTTAGTCATTTGTTATGTATTTTCCCTTTGGTTTTGCTCAGGGAAGGCACTGTAGGTCTCTCATTTGCATCTCCAAACAATCCTTTTTCTCTTTTTAGCTTCTCTTCTACCCCAGTACATACAACTGGTGGCTTAATGGGGAAGCTTCTCTAATTACCCAGCACCTAGTGGGGAAGTCCACATTTCTTGGGGAGCCAGAGGAGCAAAGAAAGAAGTGAACAACAGAAAATCCTCTGTGTGGAGAGTTCTCTTAAGCAAGTTGAAGATCCTCAAAGCTTTCTTTTCTAAAACAGAATTATGCCTTATTACTTCAGGGAGAGTTAGCATCTACTTGGCATTAGGAGTATTTGTATCAGTTTCACATTTTAGCTACAGTTATAAAAGCACAGAACCCTCAGGAAAACTAACTCTCTTATTTTATAAATGAGAAATCTAGTGCCCAATGAAGGGAAAGGATGATCTTGGTCACAGAGTTATTTATACCCAAAATATTAAAACTAAAGTGCTTGGCTTTACCTTGAGCTTTTTTCCATAAACGAATAAAGATTATTCAACTCATGAAAGTTACTATTTACATGAACATGAGTAAAGGACCACAAAATCAAGCAGAAATATGGGTGATGGCTGTTAACCAGGCTCGCTCCCCAGCAGAGTGACTCACCAGCACACATAATTTAACTGTCACTTGATGAACTCAAATGTCAAAGAATGATATATCAGAGACCCTGACAGTCACTTGAGCAGTGCAAACCAGTGCACCCTGAGCAGTGCAAACCTCAAATGTCAACTCTTTTAGTTACAAGTAACTTTTTTTTTACATCTCTAGGGCATGGGCGTGCTTGATCATGGTTAGTGACTCTATATACCTTGCCAGTCCTTGGATGCCTCTCCTCCTTCTCAACCCCATGCCCCTCACTTACCACAACCCTCCCCCTTTTTCCTTTCTGCCCCTTAGGCTCTCTGTGCTCATTCAACCACAGCTCTTTTGCATTTGCTCTGCTTGGAATACTCTTCCACAGGCTAGTGGAAATGGAGTATCCATTTAGGTATCATATGGATATTTTTTGATGAAACCCTTTAGAGGAAATGAAGTATCTCATTTTGGGGGTGTCCAATGGTCTCACCTCAGAAGCCTTTCCTGAACCCATGAGTATCTTTAGGAGATCTATCATGGGTCTCTGCCACATCAGCAGCTGTAGTTTCTTCATTGTACTTACCACCATGAGAAGTTAAGTTGCTTAAATTCTTGTTGGTAACTTGTCACTTTCCACTAGAATGTAAGCCTGGGAAGGACAGGGGTTTTGTGTATGAGTCACCTATTCTGCCTCACCAATCATTCTCTCAACCCACTGCTAAAGATAAGAAAGAAAAAATGTGGGGTTCCAGCCCTATAAGGGTCGTGAGATCTCCTGAAGGAGAGACGGACAGGCAAAGGATGAAGATAATATACCCGGATACCTGCTTCCTGAACAGATGACAATTTAATGTTAACACAGAGCTTTTATACCATTCGTAAAGGGGCAAGACAAAGAAAATTCCTTCACGCATATATCTTCTAAAAGTTACCATTTAGTCGTCTTAGCAACAAACAAACCAAGATCCCTATAAACATTCAGACAACGAGTCTTATTCATAAAGCCAACAATGATACTTTTAGTCCAAAGTCCCGAATTACAGTCCTTGAAATGTCTCAAGAAAGTTTCTAAGCGTTCATTTCTTCATGGGTCAGGAGTTTTCCCATCTTAGGCATTTATGTCCTTCAGGGTCTTGTGATCGCCTCCCTTGTCCAGATGTCCTTGTTACTTTTCTCTTATCTTGCAGTGCTTGTTTCTAAAGAGAACTCAAATGAAGCTTTTAATAATGTTTCCCAGGCCCCCAAAGTTGCTTTCTGTCTTTAGCTAACCTATCATAAAAGTGTCTGATTAGTATATTATGAGTTCAGTGAAAACCCATAAATGTTAACTTAGAGTTTTAACTATTGAATTAAGTAAAAACCTTAACATTAATCTTTATCCCAAGTCAGTGAAAACAGTGTTATAAATCACCTACATAACTCTTAGATAGGTGTTAGAACTTATAATGAGTTCATAATTGACTTACTATAAACTTGTGCTTCTAAAAATCCTTATGTCTAAACACTAAACTGCATAATCCTAAATCAAATGAGTGAATATACTTATATCATTTTTTACTTCAGTAATATCTAGTAACTTATAACCAAGTGAAAGAAAGCATTCTTGATGTGCTTCAGAGTTTAACCCTTGCATATGTTAGAAAAGGCCAAACGGCATAGTGGGAAATGAAAAAATAAACCATGACATTTCCAGGTTAGCTGTGAGTACTTCACATAAACATGCCATTTTCTTCTTCCACGACTGCACAGAATTCTTCGGTGATACCAAACAGCAAAGGTGGAAGACAGAAGGACCTCAGCTTCCCGGGCTCACCCTGTGGCCTGGGGTCTTCGGCCCACCAGGACCCTGTCAATCAGGTGGGCCTCCAAGGCTGGCTCCCAACAAAAAAAAAAGCGTTTTTCCTATGTTCTTACACAGTTACTGGGTACTTCACTTCTGACATCAGAGTTCTGGTAGTTTTTTCCCAGACATCAAGCGGTTTTTCAATTCTTTAGTGAACACCAACTGGGTGTCCTATAAATTAACTTAATTCTGATATTCATCTACCTAGCTATAGCATCAGATCCCCAGATTGAGGGATTAGTCCCAAAAGACCACCTCTCACTGCATATGCCAGCTCCAAGGCCCAGGTTGTGGTCTGTGCTCCTGACCAATCAGGGAAACACGTTACTTAAATTTACTTATTTATCATAAAAGATGTTAAAAAGGATACAGATGAACAGCCCGATGGAAAACATGCACAAGGCAAGACATGTGGGAAGGTTATGGAACATTCATGATCTCTCCAGGGGCTCCATCCTTCCAGCACCTCCACCTGTTCAGCAGTCTGGAAGCTCTCCAAACCATCATTCTGGTTTTTATGGAGGCTTTGTTTCATAGGCCCAATTGATCACATTATTGGCCATGGGTGAGCAGTTCAACCTTCAGCCCCTGTTTCTTCCCTAAAGATAAAGGAGTGGGGCTGAATACATGCTAAGTCTGCCTGGTTACTCACTGCTCTATCCCTAGTCCCCAAAATGGTATTGGGCACACATTAGCTATCATATGGATATTTTTTGATGAAATTCTCTTGAGGAAGTAAATCCATTTCCATCAATGGAAACAATACAGCATACATTTCACAAGGTCCACACAATTTAAATAAACTAGCCAGCCTCCAACATCAATAAGGGTACCTGATCTCAAACCACATAAAGTGTTACATAATTACATTAAAAATTATACATGTGTATGTGTATGTATTCTTTTCCCCCAGACAAGGTTTTGCTCTGTCACCCAGGCTAGAAGGCAGTGGCACAATTATAGTTCATTGCAACCTCAAACTTCTGGGCTCAAGCTGTCCTCCCATCACATCTTTCCAAGTAATTGAGACTACAGGTGAATACTACCACACCCAGATTTTTTTTTTTTTTTTAATGTAGAGACAGGGTCTCATAATGTCATGCAGAATGGGCTCAAACTACTGGCCTCGAGTAATTCCCCCATCTCAGCCTCCATAGAGCTGGGATTATAGGCATGAGCCACCTCATCCAGTCAAAAAATAATATTTTTAAAACCCCGCATAGAAAGGAGAGGGACTATCAGCATCACTCCAGTCTGCTTGTCTTCACATGGCCTTCTCCTCTTCTCCCTGTACATTGCCTCTTCTGTTTCTTATATAAACACTTTACCTGTGTGATGACCACTTGAATACCTAATCCTGAATTATACCCCGCACCTTAGAAAAAAAAAAACTAGCCAGAGTTCTAAAAATAAGATATATCCTTCATTCTGCTGAGCTTCTCAACAAATACTGGCTTTACCGACATGTCTGGCACTAGGATTAATTTGCAGAGGAGACAAAGATAGAGATTCTCTCTTCTCTGCTGACATTATTTCAGCATCATCAAGGAGAGTGAACAGTTCAAGGAGCCCATTAGATCCACCACCAATTATCACCCATAGATCTCCTGTAGAGTATGTAAGACTAAGGAAATTAGCAGCACACAAAAAGGCAGACAATATGTACCCTGATAGAGTGAATATAAATTTTAAGACATTTCATGACTGACTTTCCAAGTGCTCAAATTGACTGTAGAAAATAGAGAAATTCTTGGTACATGAGCCATGGAATTAAACAGCATTACTTCAGATAGACAGAAATAAGGATGACAAACCTACCTCTACCACTAGCAAGACTCTTTACTCTGAAAGCCAGAGTTAAGGGATCTAATGCTATCACTCTGAGAAAATGAATATTATAAAATACAGGCCTCTTATATATAGTTATATAATATTACAAAATCTCAGAAAAGCTACACTACAACTTTTGCTGTCACTAGTGGCTTAGCATTTTCTGAAGTTATTGCTCCCTGGGAGCTGAATTACCTCAGAGTTGGCAAGCTGATCTAGTCTCAGCAGAAAATAGAAGACATACACAAAAGTGATAATTGAATAGAGTTTGATATAGGGCTTATTATAAAGATGCAGTAGAGTTTAGGGGGAAAAAGGGATGGTATTATTCTCAGGGGTTAGCAACATTGGGAAGCTACTTCCTATCCTAGGACTGAGGAGAAATGAGAGACAGCCATCAGGGGGCAGTTGTTATAGAGAGCTTCTCAACTGAAGTGTGGCCTTCCACATAGAAGTGCAGCCAAGCATTGGCAAACCCTCAGGTAAGGAGCCAGGGATACACATATCTCAATATACTCTCCTTTCTATGCGGGGTTTTAAAAATATTATTTTTTGACTGGATGAGGTGGCTCATGCCTATAATCCCAGCTCTATGGAGGCTGAGATGGGGGAATTACTCGAGGCCAGTAGTTTGAGCCCATTCTGCATGACATTATGAGACCCTGTCTCTACATTAAAAAAAAAAAAAAAATCTGGGTGTGGTAGTATTCACCTGTAGTCTCAATTACTTGGAAAGATGTGATGGGAGGACAGCTTGAGCCCAGAAGTTTGAGGTTGCAATGAACTATAATTGTGCCACTGCCTTCTAGCCTGGGTGACAGAGCAAAACCCTGTCTGGGGGAAAAGAATACATACACATACACATGTATAATTTTTAATGTAATTATGTAAGATATATTAATTTTCTAGGGCTACTGTCACAAATGTGGTAGTTTAAAATAATAGAAATTCATTGTCTCACAATTATGGAGATAAGAAGCCCAAACTCAGGGTGTTGGCAGGACCATACTTCCTCCAGCAACTCTAGGAGACAATCTATTCCTTGGCTCTTCCAGCTTCTGGGGACTATCAGCATCACTCCAGTCTGCTTGTCTTCACATGGCCTTCTCCTCTTCTCCCTGTACATTGCCTCTTCTGTTTCTTATAAAGACAGTAATCATTGGATCTAGGGCCCACCGAATTAACCCAGGATAATCTCATCTCGAGATCCTTACTTTTAAAATCTTTTTTTTTTTTTCCGAATTGGAGTCTCATTCTGTCGCCCAGATTGGAGTGTGGTGGCCGCTCCCGGCCACCGCAGCCTCGACCTGCTGGGCTCCGGCGATCCTTCCACCTTAGCCCTTCAAGTAGCTGGAATTACAGGCGCGCGCTACCAAGCCCGGCTAATTTTTTGATTTATCGTAGAGATGGGGTCTCGCCAAGTTGCCCAGGCGGGTCTCGAACCCACAGGCTCGGGCAATCCACTCACCTTGACCTCCCAAAGCATGGGATTACAGGCTGAGCCACCAAGCCCGGCCCAAGATCCTTACTTTAATTACATCTACAGAGACCCTTTTTCCAAATTAGATCACATTTACGGTTACTTTTTGCATCTATCTTTGGAGGGGCCACCATTCAATCTACTAAATATATGATATGATGAAGCACAATTACTTCAGAAAATCAAGCATGCTGTCAAAACTGAGAAAACTGGAGTCTTGTAGTAGATACTGTAGTGTGCTGCCCAACTTTCTCCTGTAGGACCGAAGAATTAATTTTTGTTTTCTGCTGCTGGGAGTATTGTCTACTGATGGTTCATAGCTGAATCACTCTCCAAGAATTTCCTTCATCTAAAGTTTATGCTTCCAAGTTTATGCTTTCTCCCTGAGAATAGTCCACATGTTATGAATAGATAGTAATGAGGGAGATGCAAAGGCCTGATTTTGTGCCCCAATTCTGGATAACTTTGAAGGGTCGTCTCAGTTTCAGAGCTCCTGTGTAGGATGGGTGGAGGCCTCTGTTGCAACTTGATCACAGATCAACTTCTTTTTCTGCCCCCATCTTGCTTTCTTTACTCCCTTATAGGTATTGCTCCCCAAAGCATGTCTCAATAAACCTATTGTAGGTAAATCTCATCACAGTGTCTTTTTCTCAGGGACTGTAACCTAAGAAATACCCTGACATGAGATAAATCATAAATACTCTAAGGAGCTCAGAGAGAGAATTTTTGGAGGGCCATCCTCCCAATACCAAACAAAAGAAGTTTTCATTCTCCATTTTGTGGGCTCCCTGCTCTGTTATCGCCCCGTGATTAAGAACGTAAGGTAAGGCATTAAACACAAAAATGAGAAGGCCAAAAAGTCTTTTTAAAATAGAAGTAATATTTTCCAAAGATTGCACAGAAGCCTAAGTGGATAGTTAGTAGGTATTGAGTAGTACGAGAAATTAAACCAAGATGTTATGATATTACAAAAGATTAAAGAATATATTTTTAAACAAGAAAGGAAAGCAAAGTCCTGGATATTGACTCCGAGAGATTAAGAAAAAAAATATGAACGTGGATTGAAAAAAAAAGGAAAATGGGCTAAAAGTAAAGAGGTAGTGAGTTTATAACAGTCTTGCGGTGGAACAATGTTGAGTCCACAGTGTTGAGCCTTTTTATGGAGACATGCAGTGGAGTCTTCCTTCTTGGTGGTTTGCAACAACAGCAGCCAACCTTTCATAGGTTGTGGTTTCTCAATACTGACTACTGAGCAGGAAAGACTAAGCAGTATCCAGCCTGGCCTCTAGACACTTTTAATCTATACTTTCAGTAGAAGTAATTGGTAGAAATGCATCAGAAACCTTTCCACTGGGGCTTGGTTTGCCATGTAAGGATGTGAAATCATTTATGAAAATCACACCTAAGCCTGGGCACAGATATAAAGAAAAATGCCAGTATATATTTGGGCTGTTGGGGGTCAAAAAAAAATTTGGGGTCTTCAGCAGAGAGTAGGGCAATCTAGCAAAACATAGCTCCACGGTAAGCCAGGTCTGCTTCAGCCCCTGTTTCTGCCATTCCTCTGGCCTTAAAAAAAGATGCCTAATCTCTCTGATCTGCTGTGTTCTGCCATCTGTAAAATAGGTGAGTGGGAAGATTTATGACTTGTAAATTGCTGGCACTAAAGTAAGCCAGCTGCAAAAATAGCTATTATTACATGAAACGCATAGTACTTTTTATTGTTTTTCTGATAACAATAATTTTTTGTCACAATGTTATTTTCACTTATTGCCTGATTTTTTCCTTGATGAAAACAAATTTGAATTTCTTTTTTTGTTGTTGTTGTTGTTGAGTTGGTCTCACTCTGTCAGCCAGACTGGAGTGTAATGGCTGCTCTCAGCCACCGCAGCCTTGACCTCCTGGGCTCCAGCGATCCTTCAGCCTCAACCTTCCAAATAGCTGGAACTACAGGTGCGTGCTACCACGCCCGGCTAATTTTTGTTTTATTGTAGAGATGAGGTCTCACCAAGTTGCCCAGGTGGGTCTCGAACCCGTGGGCTCAGGCAATCCATTCACCTCAGCCTCCCAAAGCGCAGGATTACAGGCTGAGCCACCGAGCCCGGCTTCTTTTTCTCTACTCTTGTCAATTGTACAGATTCAAAAGAGCTGGAGAAGAGTGATCTGTGTTCTGGTTAGTGCCACCCACCATTAACTGAAGTTCCCAGTTTCTTTTTGGATTCTTTATGTAGACAGTGATATATGAAGCAAAAGGTGGTCAAAGATAATGATTTTCAGACAAGGATGAGAACTTGCAGCAGGAACAATTTTGAAAATCACCTTTTGCCCTAAGAGAGGTGTTGGGAATATAGGAAAAGGGATCAAGAACATTGCAATGTCATATTTCTAAGCTATGTTATGTGTAGGATACAGTTAGTAGCTTAGGGCTTTGAGTGAAACAAACTTTCATTTAACATCTGAAATTTACCCAGCTATTAGTTGAATGCCTAAGTCAAGGAACTTAATGTTTTTGAGCCTCAGTTTTCTTGCATATAAAAAGGTAATCCTGCGCCTTTGGGAGACTAAGGTGAGTGGATTGCCTGAGCCCATGGGTTCGAGACCCGCCTGGGCAGCGAGACCTCTTCTCTACAATAAATCAAAAAATCAGCCGGGCATAGTAGCACATGCCTGTAATTCTGGCTACTTGGAAGGCTGAGGCAGAAGGATCACCAGAGCCGAGCAGGTCGAGGCTGCAGTGGCCGGGAGCGGCCACTGCACTCCAATCTGAGCGACAGAGTGAGACTCCAACTCAAAAAAAATAATAAAAAAAAATGAAGATAATGAAAATACCTATCCTACAAGATTGCTGTGAAAACTCAAAGGATCCAGTATGTGGCTCATGGTATAGCTAACTAAGCCACGATAATGCTAATAAAAGCAAGAAGCAACGAAGAGGAGTCAAGAGAAGTAAGACGGTTTCTAGATATAGCTCTTCCTCAATCTCAGTGATGTTGGACAGACAGGCTTGCCTTTCCTCATTAGTAAAATAATAAACTGCTAAAGATTAAACACATGAAAATGACTTTCTGGTTGATTGATTCAAGACAGATTTAATGGTCATCACTAAATGACTTGGCTTGCCATTAAATTATAAAATATAAGATTTCCATGAAATATACAGGAAATGATAGGCCTTGTAAAACAGGAAATTACAATAAATTATGTGGGTAAATATCTTAGTTTTGGCAGGTATAACCTATAATCCCTTAATGCTTTTTTTCCTCTGAACTAAGGAGGCTTTTTCGATGATCCTTAAAAATCAATGCTACAGCAAATTAATCATAGCCTGCTGCTGTGATTGGATTAATGGGAAGAACTTGCTAGGGCTTACATAAAAGCCTAATATAAATAGTCACCCAATATACAGATCTACTGGTTTGACACAGAGATACTATAAGAAATTAAATTAATCTATCTGCTTAAGAAAAGTTCTACTAAATAGGAAGAAGCTGAGATTTCAGATTCTCTATTTTTTTCCTCAGCAATTTTGCTCAAATCAAATTTAAGTTTTATTAAAACTGTAGATACCATGGAAGTCATAGGCAAGTTAGTCAATGCACATGCCCCAACCGCTTTTTTGCAGGGGTGTTGGTACCACTCTTCAACGTAGATTAGATTATATTAGACTCTTCGATGTAGATTAGATTAACATCTATAGTTTCATCAATTTCATTTTTAAGTTTAAATTTACTCAAGATCATTCAACAATTAAATATTTGAAGCTAAACTTGAGGAAATCTTTTAAGCTTCCACTGTGATAGAAAAGATAGTATAGCTAAGAAACTCCATCTTCACTAATTTACATGATTCAAAATGTTTGGCCTGAAAGTTCAGGCAATGATGAGTCAATATGTACTCAGAGGTTGCCTTAATGCTCTGATTTATCATGTTTCACTTTCCTGACAAAGCAGATGACAAAACAGGAATGAAGGAAAATGAATCTATTCTTATTAGATTGGGACCACATTCTCATATTGGATTTAGATATTGGATTTCCTGGCAGCTTCCTATACTGTCCCCTTATTGCTTTCAAGGGAACCAGCAATGGCCTGGGATAAAAGTGTGTGTGGCATGAGACATCTTAAATGAATGGCACAATTTCCCTGGGCTCTGCTGCCAGTGGAGTTCTCTAAGCAAGTTATTGTTTATGTGTCCATGATGTTTGGAGGCTCAGTGGAGAACAGACGGGAATGATCCTTGCCTAGAATAATGATATCATCAAGGAAAGTGGGAACATAAAGATAAATATTCTTACAAATGACATTTACTCAGGGACAGTATTGTCTATCTGAGCGAGGAGCTGTTTTCTTCTGACTGAGAAAGACTCAAGGATTCTTTCCGCACTGATTTCCTCTCTCATTTCCTCTTAAATTGTTGTGGAGTATACTTCCCTATGACATTTCCCTTATAGTCAATTGTGGGATAGTCCTCTTCCTGACATCAAATGTGACATATTCTCCCCAAATCCACATGTGGTAGATTTTTTCCTTTAATATTTTCTGACATAAACTTGATCTGTGTGGCTTAAGGCTTCAGTGTGACAAAACAATAAGCACTCTCTTCTTTTTGAATTATACTTGAGCCCTGGTCTGACTATTCTTCTTATACATGTAAGTTTGGATGATGGCTCTTGAAGTTTGCTGGTAGATTGAAGACCAATATTTCCCATTAATTCAAATTTAAAAATACACCATCTGAATCTGAATCAGGTGCAGAGAAAAGAGGAGAGGATCTTAAAACAGGTGAAACCTGGAAATCAGTAATGCTTTGTTAAAACTGAAGTTTCTGGGGCTAGAAGGTGTGGGTGGATGGGTAGGTGGATGGGTGGGTGGAAGAAACAAGGGGGCATCACACCACTTAACCGGAAGATTCCTTCATTCTCTAGCAGGTCCATCCAGGATTTCTGGATCCCCTGGTATTAGCAGCTGACTGGCCCCTCTGTCCGGCAGTGTCTGGCAGGATGAAGGCCAGCTCCATACCTGCTGCACTGGGGCTCCACTTCTTTGTCCCAGCAACACCTCCCCAAGACTGGGTAAGGACACATTTGGCTGGAATAGAGCATCGGCTCTTTTCTCTCCTTTCCTTTGCTCAGAGAGTGGGGCTGCTGTGGACCTTGTTCTGGTGTCCACGGGTAAGTCCAGGGCAATGTTCTTCTGTCCTCACCCCCACCCTTATACACACTGTGGCCAGCCTCTCTCCATCTTCTGTCTAGGCTATTCAACCTTCCACTCCATAATAATCTTCCAACGTTGTGTTTTCTTTCTCTTTTTCTTGTTTGTCTACACTCCCAACTTCGTTTATCACGAATAAGTTCAAATAGGCAGTGCCAGAAGAACTGTGTGCACAGAGGCTGAACTTCAAGTCAGAAGGCAGAGATGAAAGAAAGATTTAAGGACAGTTAGAGGTAGCAGGTGGGAGAAGAAATGAAATATTATTAGAAAAGAATTTTTTTGGTAAAGCAACATTTATTTTAGGCTGAGGGGAAGCAGCGAGTGAAAAAGAAGAGGGTCGTAATTGAAGAAACAAGGAATAACTCACAGGAATTATCTGGAAGAAGATGAAGAGGGCTGAGATCAGGGCACAAAGGGAATGACCAAACTGAAAAGTGAAGTGTTTGCTCTATGATGGGGAGGTTATAGAACAAATTATGGTAGAATTGTGATGTGGAGAGTAAGAAAATTAAATAAGTTTGGATTTGAGCCCCTAATTTGTTGTATAAATAAAATAAAAGATGAATTATTTGGCAGAATAGGGGAGGGAGGAGCCCCAAGGTGGGTGGAACAGGGAGCATGGACTAGTGACTGGGGGGATGGTGACAGGAGGTCAAAAGAAAGAAGTAAAAAGAATCCTGAGTAGTGGAGAGAGTGTGATTGAAGATGGAGGGCTGACTTTGGACTAGCATCAACAGGATCTAGTGTCAGGGAGCAGGAGAGGAGAGTGCCAGACAGGAGGCTTCAGCTTGACCAGGCGGCAATGTTGGGAGGTTGAGGGGTCCAGGATGAAGGGATGAAGGAGGACATTCACATATGCTGCCAGTGGAGAAAAATGAAAACTAAGGAAATGTGAAAACTAAAAAAGTGGCCGCAGAATGGGGAGAACAGGAAGGTTAGAGAGAACGAAAAAAGTAAGGAAGGGGGAGGACAGCTTCCCTCAATGCTTATGTATTGTTCTCTGTTCCCATTAGCTTATCATTTCAGTCCCTATTTCACTAGTAGGTTAACAAGTGAGCAGCTGTGTGAATTACATCCTATTAAAATTCAGTTACTTCTTGTCTCAACAACACAATGTTGTTCCAGCTAATGTCAATATATATGGGAAAATGGACTTTGTTAGAGGGAAAATATACATACTTTCCTAAATAGACTGAAGAGAAAAAGAGAGGTGCCTGCCACCTAAAAGCATTAAACTGGGAATTGCAGGCCTTGGACTTAAGGTTCAGGGATGCCTCTTAGAGGAGACAGAATGCCAAAGAATAACCTAGCCTATGCCGTTCTGCCATCTTTGTATCTTTGGATGTCTGTTGTTGAGGTAAAGAAATGATGGTGAAATTCTGTCTAGCCTCTGACCCAGGACCATGCTCACACTCAATTATAACCAAAAACTGGTGAGTGGGAAATTGCCTGCTTTAACCAAGACAGTTCTCTGCTACCAAGTACAAATGGTTCCAGCCCTCAATTGTCTCTTTGCCTTTGGACAGCTGCCAAGTTTCATCTCAGGAGGTTTTAATTTTCTTTCAGGGGACCAAAAATCAATCACTTAATTCTTGGTGAGGTTAAGGTGGCAGATTAGAACGGATTAGAGTCGATTATAAACACAATCCCTTCTGCCATGCTTCCTGGGGACCAACAGAAACCCGTCAGACGCCTCATTAAAACAATTACTCTCACAGGCCAGTGATATGGTATCTACTTTATTGACCAGACCTGGGTCTCCATTGAAAACAAACCAGAGAAATTAAGAGAACAAGACAGGAAATAAAATACCTATAAGAACTCCACTCACAACCAACAACCAATCTCTCTCTTTCTCTTTCTCCTTTCTCTCCTTTATCAATGTGTGTGTGTTCTACCTTAGATCAAGACTGGTGAGAACTATTAATTCCTGGAACTGATCAATCTAGACATTAATATTAGATCCACACTTTCTAACTAGTTTTCTGAACTGAAAACATGATGATGGTGGCTATAGGTGAGAGGAAATGGAACACTAAGTAAATGATAGAATGCTCGGGGCCAAGGAGACAGCTGAAGCTAGAAAAAACTGCTGGTGTCTCCTCCACACCACAAATGCTGGGCCTAAGTGTTGGGATAAATGACACATCTGTCCAGCTGGCTCCCCTGCCAAAGTAGATTCTGCATGAGACATTCCTATTACTCAAAGAATGGCGTACTGGTTCACAGATGTGTTGTTAAATGTTTGCTAGGTGCCAAGTGTGAATCGAAATTTGACAACTTAAAATCCCTACTGTGTGACCTCAGAATCATTTCAAGCTGTTTTCTCATCTTTTATGAATGCTAATTGGGCCTATAACACCTATATGTAACTCTTTTTAACACTTTTAGTCTTTATAACGATGCTTCATTTTTAAAGAATGTTTCATAATATGGGAGTGAATTATGGTTAAAATTAATGCAGTCACAAAATTGGTATTTTAATCACACAGAAAGGCAGAAAATATAAAGTCATGACTCCCTGTGCTATTACAAGCCAATGTCCTGGCAAATATTTAAAATGTTTTATTCGTATGTATGGCATTCATTCCTTCTCTGCTGGCACAACGGGTTCTGCTATGTTTACCTTGGGAGTTTAAACTTGGGATTTTTGCTGGCATTTACATGATTAAAGACAGCGTTAATTTTGCCTCAGTACTTAGTTGTGCTTTATTTTTATTTTTCCTCTTTAAGAATGAAGAGTTACTGAGAGCAGAAAGGGAACAGGGACATTCATTTGGTAACTCGTCAGAGACCAAGCTGCTAATGTAAGCCTTATGGAGGCTCCTGAAGGCAAACATGAAATGCAGGGCAAATAGCAATGCTCTCACGTGTGGTTCCCCTCAGTCATTCTCCACTGAAGTGGACTAGCAGGTTAATTTACAAAGGGCCTCTCCTACCTGCAGGATTACGACTGAATTTGAACTGTCAAAAGCACTGGATTTAGAATGACAAAACCTGAACTTGAGTCCTAGCTCTATCATTTACTAGCCCTGTGAACTTAAGCAAGTTTTTTTTTTTAACCCTCTGAGTCTACTGTCTTATCTAAAATGGGAATTTCCCTCAGTCTTCTTAGCTGGAAAGGAAATTTTCCTGGGTTTTTAAAAAGTTTAAATGAACTCACAAAGAGAGAACCACTCAACACAATGCCTGGTGCACAGTGGACATCAAATAAATATTAGACTATTTTTCCCCCACTTTAATTAATAAAAGATGACTTTTGAAAAATTATTTATGGCAGTCACATTTCCAACTACTTATAGGATAGGTAGAGACATTTATGTAAACCATATTATAATAATTTCCAAAGCACCATCAATCACATATTATCCCAGTGAAAAGTGGTCTGACCTTGAGAATTTTCTAGTCCAGTTCCCTCATTTTATAGAGAAGGAAATTGACCCAGAGAGGTTAAGTGAAACACTCAAGATCGCACACTTACATGGTGGCACAGTCAGGACCTGAAGCCAGGTCTCTTGCCTCATGCCTCCTGGGTCCCTCTTTAACCATGCTGGTACTGTTACTGCTGTGCCACAGAGATGCACGTGGCCATGCAGTCTAAAGGTCCAGGGGTGCTTGTGAGTTTTCAGTTTGCTAATCAGTTCGAGCTAGTGGCCAGACCTTGCATGTACCCAAATCACAATGAAAAAGGAGTGCTCAGTCTGACTGACAAGTAAGTATTTCCAGGAATTGATGGAGAAGCCAAGAGCTAACCTTGAAGCTAACCTAGATCTGGCTTCATATACTTATCCCCATGGCTCACTGTGGTCTGATTGTGTCCTAAATAGCTCTAACTGGTGGTGACAAATGAGAGTCTAGACATGATGGATGGGATCAAAATAGATTTGGCGGACTTCTAAGTTTAGCACACACCACCTCTCCCTGAAGGCATCTCCTCTTCAGATTGGGCTCACAGCCGAATTTTTAAAAGCAAATAACGTCATGTGGTATACTTCAGGGAATATACCCTCTGTCTCATGAATGGACTGTATGAGATTCTGATTGAGGCCATTTAGAACAATGGTTTTCAAAGATCAGTCTAGAGGTTTGTGCCAGGCTGGCTGGCTGTCCATCTAGGGTGTCCTCTGGAGAGAGAGCTTTAAGGAATAGACCCCTAGACCCCTCCCCTGGTGATCTTCTCTCAGTCAGCCTGTGGTGAGGCTTGCGCGTCTCTATTTTTTTCAAAAGTGTCTCAAATGTTTTGATATATAAGCATTATAGTAACTTGGGGTGGGGGTGATAGAAGAGAATGGTACAAATCACAGGTGTTATGGCTTCTAAGCCAAGAGCCTGCCCTCATGGTACAGCACAGACATGGTGATGTGAAGGAAGATGGTTAGTTGTCCTCACCTCATTCTGTCCTACCAGGAGCTGCTCCTTCCTTCACAAACTTAATTACCCATCCACCAGAATCTAGGAAGATACCTTGAGTACACCTTTATTTAGTATTTCACGCTGCCTGGTGGTCAGAGTTCCCGTCTGTCTCCTTGACCAGGAATGAGCTCCTTGAGTTGAGAACCAAGACTGGTATATTCTTCAGTGACTCCTTTACCTAGAGCTGTGCCTAGAACATAATAGGAATAAACATTGAAAATATAAATTAAATACAACTTCCTTTCTGTCATCAGTGGCATCATCTCTGCCTCAGCTTTAAGAAAAAAAGGACGTCGACATGTTTGGGGAGAACCTCATGTCACTGAGAATTCAGATTTATTCTTCTAGGGAACTGGAAGATTCAGTCCTTGAACTTTATTCTATGAGACAGAGTCTAACCTGATGACTAATATAAACACCCATAGTGCCATCTCAGGAGATGAACCATGTGACCCCTGGGCCTTTTGCATGGCTTCAGTGATTCTTAGAGTGATCCAGCCAGTGGCTGTTAAACAAACACAGATGCTGATCTGGGAAGCAAAATGAGGTTAAAAGCTGGTGAGCCTACAAGTCTACAATAAATCAACCCCAAATCAACTGGGATACTTTGGGAAGCATGCAGTCTTCTGAAGCAGATTCATCTTCAGCTGTTCTGAATTAATTTTGGGATTTATAAAACTGGAGTTTCAGAATGAGAAAACAACAAAAGTGTCAGTTTATGAGGATACCCAATGCACTCAAGTGCATGACCAAGAGTTACTTGCCATAATCCAAGAGATAATCCTGCTTTTTAGTGAAATTGAAGATAGTGGATGTCCCAGTTGAACTTAAACTCCGTTCCTTTTTGGGTATGGCTCAGGGAAGACTGGGCAACTCTAGCAGACTCAGAAGTGGATCTGCCAGAAGTTTATGGGACTAAGAGTAGTCTTGGGGAAAGTTTAGCTCAGGGGAGGAGAGAGACAGACCTGGCTTTGTAAGGGAGCCTCAGCTTCAGAAGATAGTGCGAATTCTGTTAGTGCCATTCCTTCATATTTATCTCCTGACTTAGTCCTTATGAACTCATGTCTTGATCTACAGAGGAACGAGGAACAGGGTGGGGTGCACAGTGTATAACGACTGATGTATTTACCTAGTGCATATAAAGTTGTGCCATGTCCAAGCTGAAATATAAGACTACTTATTTACCTCTTAAGCATCATGTGAATAGAGAAGCTCAATCCACAGCTACTCTGTGAAAGCCTGCTGTCCTCTTCAAATTCTTGCATACCCTAGAGTCCTGGAAGTACCTCAGTTTTGCATCCTGACAGAATTCTCCCATCTCTGTAGTCCTTACCATCTTGGTCCACCAGCTTCTCTCTCTTTTGCACAGAACATTCACAATATACATTTGACATGGCATATCTTTCTACCTCCCTCCTCCAGGGACATGGTTCTTTTTTTTTAAATTGCTTTACTCAAATGAATCTATCTACTTAGATTTTGTCCATCATATATTCATAGAGGGGGAGGCAAAGGAGCTAAATGGGGAAAAAGGAAGAAAAAAACTAACACCTATATGTTCAAAATTGTATCTCATCACAGCTGTTTAAATAAAAATTCTGTAGCGCATGAAACCCAAACAGATTTTTTTGTGATATCTCATTACAGAGAAGAACACAGATGGAGAGAAAGGATCCTCATGGTTTTTCACAGAACCTCATACACCTCTGGACAGGGTTCCTTCAGGAGTTTTGTGCAAAAAACAGTCCCTATGCAGGTGTTGATGGTTGCCAGAGTATGTGGCAAGTGTGTTGAGATGACAGTGGCATATTTAGCAGAAGTGCCTAATACCCTCTCTGAGAGACTCAGTACCAGGGAGAGAAAGTGGCTATGGCCGGTGGCAGCATCAGTACCCTATGGAAATACCCTTGAAAGAAGTGGCATCTAGGGAGAGAGAGGATCACTGTGGGCTCAACTAGCAGATGCAGAGCACCTTCACATTATCCTCATGCCCTGGAGGCCTTGGCAGCAGACCGAATAACTCTGGAGCAGAAGTATGCAAAAAGGGCACACTCCCTGTGGTCAATAAATAAACCATTTGAAGCACAAATGAGATATCCCTTCAGAGCTGGGGCATTGATGTTATAGAGCAAATGGCCAAACACTTTATTAATGTCACTATGTTTTTCCTGTTTTATGCCCTTCTAGAGAGTAACACAAATCCAGGAATGAAGATGTATGGCTTCAAAACTCATAGATGATATATCACAAGTGACATCAGTATGTAATCCAATCTGACATACTGATATCCAGGTTTTCTTTTTTTGAGTTGGAGCCTCACTCTGTCTCCCAGGCTAGAGTGCAGTGGCACGCTCACGGCCACCGTAACCTCAACCTGCTGGGTTCAGGCGATCCTTCCACCTCAGCCTTCCAAGTGGTTGGAATTACAGATGCACACCACCAAGCCCAGCTAAATTTTTGATTTATCATAGAGGTGACGTCTCTCCAAGTTGTCTAGGCTGGTCTCGATCCTATGGGCTCAGACAATCCTCTCACCTCAGCCTCTCAAGTGCTGGAATAATAGGCGTGAGCGACCACACTCCGCCAATATCCAGGTTTTCATAACAAAATCCAGGCAGGAAGTTGTTTTTAATTTGAAGTATATTTGGAAATTACCAGGAATCTGTAATTAGATGTGTGTCTACTACCTGGTTCAGTGTTCTTAAATGTAAGATCTAAAATACATGCCCTTCATATAGTTCCTTAAAGACATGCTTCTATCATTCCAACTTTGAGTGCTTGGGATTTAGATGGAGTTATTATAGTATTTGTGCTGGAACAACTATATAGTCAGGAATAGGTTTCTAGTATTAGCCTATATTTCCTTGGTTAAAGATAGAATGGTGGATGAATGAATGAATGGGACTAATACGGTTTGATACTTTATAGGATCTTTAAAGTAGCTAATAACATTGTGGAGTTAGTTATTAGAAAGATGTGTCCTCAGTCCTCATTTCTATTTAATGCTCTCTATGTAGAATATTAAGGAAGAATGTTAGACAAAAACTCGATAGATTTATATCTGCAAATCACCAAGTACGCTCAGACATGTTTCTTTACTTCCTCCCAACTCAACTTTCTCGTCCCTATAATTAGAGAATTGGATTATATTGTTATTTAAATCTCTTTTAGTTCTAAACTTTTATGATTGTACTTTCCTTTTATTGTTCTATAAGGTAGAACAATGGTTTTTCAATTTCATAAGCCACGGTGTCCTTAATCCTTATGACATATAAAGCAAATAAAGGCAGAAATTCTGTGAGTGAAGAGGGGATGGGAGGGGAATTTGACGATTCCTTGGTACTCCCCCCAGTTCTTCTGCTGACCCCTTGAGTGTTCCTTGGACTTCAACTTATAAACCATTGTGCTAGGGAAGGGCCACTAAAGCACTTGAAACAAGGTGCATTTGAAGTGATAAAGTAAAAGGCAAATCTTGAATGCAGCCCAGGATTGAAGTGTCATCCCCTCTGGTTAGTTTAGGAGTCAGCTAGAAAGGACATCAGTGTTTCAGAGAGATGTTCAGCAGGAGAGGGAACTGATTTCACAAAACACCAATTTTATTTTCTATGATTTCAAGACCAGATACTTTTATGTCAACTTCTCGTTCCTTGAAAAATGACGCAAAGAGAGGAGCATCCCTGGAGGAGGTCTGGGCAAACTTAAATCAGACTCATGGAAAGGAAAATGCATTTAAATTTTTATCATGTAGTATGATGCAATGACACATCAATAACAAGTGCCTGTGGCCACAGTTTTAAACGGTGACTTGGAATTTATCCCCATTGCCCTCCCCACTCCCTTTCAAAATAAACGGCAAATAAGGTTGAGTGAGAAATGTCATCTGTGCTTTTACCATTCTTCTTCCATTCAATTCAGAAGTGAAAATGATGCTGATGTTTTATTTTGGTCACCTTTTGTTAGAAATCTAACAGGAATCCATCACGGCCTCTAAAAATATTAGCAATTCCTTTTGACCTAGTAGAAAACAGTGAGTTTCAAATTGACTCACTGACGGGGGTAAGTGATAAAGTATGCTGCTTTTCAGCTATTTTAGGTAAAACCTGTTCTTGACATAGTTCTGATGGATGGTAGTAAAACACAATGGGCAAAAGGAAAAAGAAGGCAATGAGACAAAGTAATTGTGATATTTCCCCTACCTTCCCCTCTCACCTACCTCCCCACAAGAGAATGGTATGTCAGAGAGACCTTCACTATGAAATTTATAATTGTTCCTTTATTTAGCACAGCTCAAGGCTGTGACTGACTGTATCATCAGGGACTCTTCAAAAAAACTTGTTGAAATAGTCATTGAAAGTAAGGATAAATAATAGAAAAAACAAAACTTGTTCAGAGTGATATCATTTTCTGCAAATGAGAGTTGTCAACTCTTTATTCCTCATCTGTCCTTAATTTATGCCATCTCAACTTCAATTCTGTCTAAATATAGTAAGACTGTATTAACTCAGATTTTAACTATAAATTTCCTGTTAGTGAAAATTAAAAAACTGGAGACTTCTATACATAATTTTTTACACTTTTGGGGGAATTATTCATCCAAAATTAGTACTATTAAAATAGTAAGCACTATTAAGTGCTGGAGAAGAAAAAAATAAGTAATATACGATTCTTCCCTCAAGAAACTCATGGTTTGATCTTTCTACATTAAAATCACAGCCTTAGTGTAGATAGAAAAACCTCTAACCCAAATGCATTGTCAATAACAAGAAACTAAAAGTAAAACAAAGATAAACTGGGACTTCATAGCAAGAATAGAGAGAAAGATCAACTAATCGTTATTTTCCATTGCAGGTCAGTATCATTATACTCTCTCATTCTCTCATCTAAGTTGGGGGTACAATGCTATTGTATCAGGCCATGACCTCCCTCCTAATACTAATGGTGACATAAACAGCAATTTGAGTAGAAGCAGTTCACTGGTCCTTACTCTTTTGACCTAATGGTATATAAAATCTAAATCTGTAATTTGTAAGAAAAACAAATGCTAAAAAGGCACTTTTAATTTCCTTAAAAAAAAAAATCTGTGTATCCCACTTTTACATAAAATTATATTTTTATATCTATCCAATTTAATTCTGCCAGTGTCACTGTGATGGAGACATTATTAATATTGAGATTCAAGTAGTTGGGCAATTTACAGGAAAAAGAAAGTGATAGCAAACTTACAGCTGAATAGGAGCTGACTGTAACAAAGGTACTGAAATTTGCTTTGTTGATAATGATGTGTGTTTGCTATTAGACATGTTTATTTATTAGAAATTATAAAAACATGTTTATTATAAATATTTATTTATTAGACATATTTTATTCTTGAGATATTTCTTCAGGAAAGGAATTTCAGTAATATCAGGAGTCATCATAAAATACTTTATCTTAATCTACAGTCATAAATACCTATAAACAATTATGTAGAGTGAGTGTTCAAGTTGGTCAAGAATGAGTGAAAGAAATGGAGAAGGGATGGAAAAGAATGAAGTAGTTATAAAATAATTGTCATTAATTATTTAAAAGAAATTATGGCACATCGGCTGGGTACTATGGCTCTTGCTTATAATCCCAGAACTTTGGGAGGCTGAGGTGAGAGGATCGCTTGAGCCCACGGGTTTGAGACCAGCCTGGGCAATTTGGCAAGACCTCATCTCTACAATAAAAAATAAAAATAAAAATAAATAAATTATAGACCATCTGCTTCAGCATTACTGGAGGAATGTTGCAGAGATTCTTATTCTATCTAAGAAAGCTGAAATGTATCAACTATTTATCATGGCTATATTCATCTGCTATGCTCTGAATTCATATGCTAGAAACTTGATCCCTAGCATAATAGTGTTGGAAGGTGGGTCCTTTGGGAGGTGTTTAGGTCATGAGGGCCCTGCTTTAAAAAGGTTTGTGAAAGTGGGTTTGCTCTTCTTGTCCTTCCACCTTCTTTAATGTGAGGATGTAGCATCTTGGACTTCCCAGTCTCTAGAACTTTGAGAGAATAAGTTTTGTTCTTTATAAATTACTTAGTCTGTGGTATTTTGTTATAGCTACACAAAATGGACTAAGACATCATGCTATAGAATCTACTGTAGCATCTAAATTAAGAGTTAGCTTTTCCTTGCAGGTGAAAGGGATTATAGCAGAAAAAAAATCACCATGCCTACTTTACAATAACACCATACCACTTCATGTGTGTACCTTCAAATAAGGTATCGCCCATTCTTCTCTCCTGTTCCTTATTACACTGCTGTCATTTATTTCACTTATAAAATGTATTCACCCAGTACATTGTTGCTGTTATTATTTCCAATTGTTATCTGTTAGATCAATTAAGGCTCAGAAAAGTAAAAGACTTCATTTTGCCTCCATTCAGTTTTTTAGTGAGCTTGTATCCTTAGGGTATGACCTTCAAAAGTACTTGTCATTGCTTCTTCTTCTATTTAGGTGAGGAAGGAAGGTCAAAGAAGACCGGAATTATGCATTTTTCTTTTTTTCAAGTCAGTTCAGCTGTGGCAAAATCTGAGCAGGTTAGGTTCTGTTTAAATGGTTTCTCTTGAGGGCAGGCCTTTGTTAAAGAGAACACAGTACTTTGGACTTATTTCAAAATGATTACTTATCCTTTTCCCCTACCAGAAATATGAGGGATTTTTTTTTTCCTGATCTTTGCCTTAAGAACCAGGTGGTTCAGGGCCCCCTGAAATTTTTATTTATCAAACTAGTTACATGTTCTGTCTTTAGCAATTAATCCATTACCACTGAATTGTTTTTAACAAGCTTCATAATGGATTTCAATAAGCTGTATTCTGTCTCTCCACTTTTCAGGACAGGAACATTCCCTATGAACTCAGTTCTCTGATGGATTTATAGAGTTACTGTTTTTTGTTTTGTTTCACTTTTACCTTGATGTGAGGATAGAGTGATGACTTCCAAAATATTTTCATGACAGATCAGAAGTTTCCAAAATTTTAATTTTTAAATTTATTTATCTATCTTCCTACATATTCTTATCTGGGACATATGTTGCAAATAACTTTTTACTAGTTTGTCATTCACTTGTTTATTTTGCTTATATGTTTTAATTAGGATTTTATGTAATTAAATTTATAGACTTTTTATCTAATTACATCTAAATTTTGAATCATATTTGGAAATTCTTTAGCCACATTCATATTAAAAATAAATCCATCAATGTTCTATAGTAAAAATGTGAATGGTTTTATTTTTATCTTCAGAGAGGTGATCCATTTGGGGTTTATTCTGGTTTGTGATTTGAGATATGGAAATAATTTTTATCTTTTTTAAAATGACTATTTGGTTGTTTTGATACAAAAAATAGTCCCTCTTTGAGTGAATTTAGAAGCTACCTATTCCTATACTAAGTCTCCAGATGTGCTTGGATCTATTTCTGGACTTTGTGCTCTGTTCCATTAGTCTGCCTGCCTAGTCATAAGTGAGTACTATCTGTTTTAATTACTGAGGATTTGGAATATATTTTCATTTCTGATAGGGCTAGTCCTGCCTTATTGCTTTGTTTAGTGTTCACTTTACTGTTATTTCTTGCTTATTTTTGCATATAAACTTTAAAATTAAATTATCTATTTCCAGAAAATAACTATTTTATTGGCAAAAAATTAAATTTTTGTTAACATTTTTATAATGTTGAATCAATTTTTAAAGAACATAAATCTCTTTCTGTTTGTTCAAATCAATTTTGTGTCTTTCAAGAATCTTTTAAGGTTTTTAAAAATAGTTCTGCTTATGTCTTTTTTATAGCCTTATGGATGCACCAATGGAATATGATAAAATATACATATTTAAAATATACAATTTGAACAATTTTGATATGTATAGACCTGTACACTAGAACCAAACTCAAAATATAAAACATTTCCACTACTCCCCCAAAATGTCTGTCTTCATACCTTTTATAATTTAGTCATCTTTACACCCTAGTCTCTAAGAACCGTCAATCTACTTTCTGTCACTACAGATTACTTTGGATTTTCTAGAATTTACATGAATAAAATTACATAGTATGTGCTTTTTGTTTAGTCTGTCTTTTTTCATATAATATTGAGATTTACATGTATCACTAGTTTGTTCCCTTTTATTATTGGTAGCATTCCATTGTTTAGATACAACAATTGCTTATTGCTAACAATTGTTTATCTACTTACCTGTGGAACAACATTTGAATTGTTTTCAGTTACTGACTATTACAAATAAAAGTGCTATAAACATAAATATACAAGATGTTATGTGTGGACAGGTTTTCATTTCTTTTTCTTGAGTCAATAACATCTAGGAGTGTACTGGTTTAGCCTTATTCTTGATGTGTGTTTAATTTTTTAATGAATTACTAAACTGTTTTTAAAATTAGTTTTACTATTTTACATTCTCAGTAGCAATGTTTGAGAGTTCAGCTTTCTTCACATTCTTGCTAACTCTTATAATGGTCAGTTTTGTTAGTTTCAGTCATTCTAATAGGTGAGCAGTAGAAACTCATTATGGTTTCAATATGCATTTCCTTAATAACTAGTGATGATCATCCTTTTATATGCTTATTTGCTTTTGGTATATCTTCATTTATGAAGTATCCATTTAAACCGTTTGCTCATTGGTGTAGGGAGAAGGTTGCTCATTTTACTGTTATTCAGTTGTATAAGTTCTTTACATATTCTGGATAAAGGTCTTTTATCTTATATATGTATTTGGAATATATTTCCCACTTATGGCTTGCCTTCACTTCTCCCTTAATTATGATTTTCAAAGAACAGAGGCTTTTAATTTTGGAGATGTTCAAGTTATTTTTATGACTTTTTTGTTTGTGTTCTATTTGAGCCTTTTTCCTACTCCAAAATTGCAAAAAAGTCTTCTGTGTTTCCTTCTAAAAGTTTTATAACTTTGACTTGTATGTGTAGATTTACAATCCATCTTTATTTATTTTTGTATATGGTAGAAAGTAGAAGTCAATTTTTTTCTCTCCAGACAGATAATTTGCTGATTCAGAGCTAGTATATGAAAGGACTTTTCTTTTCCTGTTGAATTACCTTAGCACCTTTTTTTTGAATTGGAGTCTCATTCTGTCACTCAGGCTGGAGGACACTCACAGCCACTGCAACCTTGACCTGTGGGCTCAGGCAATCCTTCCACCTCAATCTTCTACGTAGTTGGAACCACAGGCACACACCACCATGCATGGCTAATTTTTTGATTTATTATAGAGACGAAGTTTTGCCAAGTTGCCTAGGTTGGTCTCGAACCCTTGCGTTCAGGCAATCCTGTCGCCTCTACCTCCCAAAGGTGCTGGGATTATAGGTATGAGCCACCATGCCCAACTCCTTAGTATCTTTTTAATAAATCAAATGATTATATTTATGTGGATCTATTTCTGTATTTTTCTCTTTCATTGATCTATATTTCTATGTTTCTACAAATACCAAACTGTTTTTATAGTAGATCTTGAAACTGGATAGGGTAAATACAACAACTTTGTTCTTTTCTTAAATAAAGCTTTGATTAGTCCATGTTCATTACATTTACAAATACATTTTGAAAACAGCCTGTCAAGTTCTTAAAAAAAAAAAAAAAAAAAAAAGCCAACCAGTAATTTGACTGGGATTGCATATAAATCAATTTAGGAATAATTGTCAATTAAATAATACTGAGTCTTCTGATTCATGAATATGGTGCATCTATCCATTTATTTAGGCCTTCCTTAATGTCAGCAATGTTTTATAGTTTTCAGTGTAAAGGATGAGTTTTACTAGGTCTATTTTTGCACATTCTAATTTTTTGGTGTTATTTCAATAGAATCACTTAAATTTCATTCTCCAATTGTTTGTTCCTAATATACAGGCAAACATTTAATTTTGTATATTAACACTTAATTTTGTATGTGTATATATATACATATTAACTTAATATGTGTATATATATACATATTAACTTAATTTGGTGTTTGTACATATATATATATATATACACAAATCATATGCCATGCTAAAATAATTTATTAGTTTTAGTAGATTTTGTTTTAGGTTTTTTGAAGTTGTTTACATAAGCGATCGTGCCACCTATGGATAGAGACTGTTTAACCTTGAGATTTTTATGATTTTTATTATTGTTTTTTTGGGCAACCCTCTTTTGGGACCCCTCTCACTGCTGGGAGCTTTCCTATCTCCTAATAAGTTCCTACTTACTCACTAATCATAATAATAATAATCACAAATGAGACTGGTTTGTATGTTTTCTTTTTATGTTTTATGTGAGTTAGACAGCAATGTGATACTTGCTTCATTGAAGTAATTTATAATTTCTCTTCTTTTTCTATGCTTAGGAGCAAAGATGTCAAATTCCTGTGAATATATTATGACCTAGATCTTGTACTACTTTGGGGGCAATTTTTGTTATCTCACTGATTTTTCCTGTGAACAGTTGTTTTAGGTCTTTTATCTCTACTGAGGTGAATTTTAATATATTGTATTTCCCAAAGAACCGATCTAATTATTAAATTTTTACAATGTACAAAATAGCCTATAATAACTTTTAAAATCTACTTTGTTTCAAGGTTATTTTCCCCACATTATTTCTTATTTTATTTTTATTTTTTCTGAGATGAGGTCTTACTCTGTTGCCCAGGGTTAAGTACAGCAGCATGATCATGGCTCACCACAGCTTCGGCATCCTAGGCTCAGGCAATCCTTCTGCCTCAGCTTCCTGAGTAGCTGAGACTACAGGAATGTGCCACCATGCCCAGCTAATTTTTACATTTTTATGCAGAGATGAGGTCTCAATATGTTGCCCAGGTTGGTCTCAAACTCCTGGCTCAAGTGATCCTCCTGCCTGAGCATCCCAAAGTTTTGCAATTACAGGCATGAAGCACCATGCTCAACTATTTCTTATTTTACATAACTATGCTTTCTCTCTCTTTTTCCCCCGAGCTAGATTAGCAGTTATTTGTCTAGTTTGTTATTTTTCCCTATGAGCCACATTTTGATTGATATTAGTTTTACCATATTTTTGATTTCTATTCTGTATTTTAAAATATTTCTTTCCTTTACTTCCTCACCCCCCACTTTTCTGAGTTGCAAAGTTAATTCATTTATATTCTGTTTGTATTTGTGTTTATTGAGTATCATAAGTGTATAGAGCTATGCATTTTTCTAAATGTACCACTTTAGTTGTATCTTACAAATCGTCTTAGGAAGAGTTTATGAATATCTACTGAGTTTTTGTCTGTATCAAACAGTTTCATTATAGTCCTCATACTTGAGAAAGAGCTTGTCTAGATATAAAATCTTTGGCTCACATTTTCTTTTCTTGAATTCCTTAAAACTGTTCTTCCACGTTTTTTCTTGCCTTAGATGTTGCTTTATGATCTTATTTCCTTGACCTTTTTTATTTGGATGCCCAGAAGATTGCTTGCATATATTTATTGTCTAATGGATCTATTAGACTATGTCTTAGATGTATATCTATGTATTGTAGTTGACCATTCTGGGTTAGTTTTCTGAGGTACATGAATATATCCAAGTTTTAAAAAAATTTATTTATGGACATTTTTCTTGGATTATGGTTTAATAATTTATTCTCTTGTCTCATTGTTTTTATTTTTCAGAAACCTGATTATACATATGTTTAATCTTCTTTCTCTCTGATGCTTTTTACCTTTTTATTTATTTTTTTCATTTTCTTGGAATTTTAAAATATGTTTTTCTAGTTTTCCTTATAGCTTCAGGAAAGTCCATTTTCTCTTGAGCACTTGGAAATTATTCTTTCTGTATCACATATTTTTGCCTTTTTCTTTAGTTTCTCTCCCAGGGCCTATTCATTTTTTATCATACTTTGTTTTAATTTTGCTTTGCTGAGTTAATTTTTTTTCTTTCTGCAAAATGCTTATTTAAAGGTACTAAATTCAGAGAGGGGTGTTGTGTTACAAATTGTTTTGAGAGCCCCCAGTTACACTGGGGTTCTAGTACCAGAGTAGCTAGCATCCCTGCTCTGATGGGAAATGAAGGGGACCCAGATGTGGTTGTTTAGTGTCTTTCACAGGATGCTTCTCTTATCTACAAGATGGCTAATGTCTAGGTGTCTAATCTGTGATCAGGAGAATCTCTCACATGCGAAAATTGTTTATACTGGCACATGTCCTTGTGGCTCTTGTCTGACCTGTGTCCAATGCGTGTCTTCCTGACCATGGCTTTGGTGCTGGGAGTCTGACTTTGTGCTGTACCCTCACAGTTTCCCCCATCTCCACCATTCTAGGGAAAACCCAACTTAAGGTAGCCCCTGGTTCTTAAAGTGGAAGGTGCAAATTCAGTACCCTACCACAACAGGAAACAAGTTCAAAGATTGTACTTACAGATCCTGAGCAAGGAAGGTGTAATGAGTTGAGAGGGAAGTCCTCTGTCTTCTGGTCAAAGGAGGTGTAATGAGACTCTGACTCAAAAAAAAAAAAAAAAAAAAAAGAAAAAAAAAGAAAATGGATGCCAAGGCAACATAAAATTATAAGAATTTACTGCATAGATCTCTGCTTTGTGTTAAGCTTTTGGGGGAGAATTATTATTGGCAAAAATGTTCTCCTCCTCCTCCTCCTCCTTATTCTTCCTTGTAGCAGTTTTGTATGCTTACTACCAGGTATTTCTTGTTTATTCAGAAATGTCTTACATTTTTCTACCAGCCTAATGTGACCAGTCCTAATGTGAAGTATTTGGGAGTTTATTAGGTTTTTTTTTTTTTTTTGGCTTCAAGAAGCCTTTCTTCTGTTGATTTAGTAATGCAAACTTTTTAAATTGATGGATTTGGGGGGGCAGAGAAAAGGCTATATTTTCTAATTTGGGAATTCTTTTGTTTCTGTAGGAACTTTAATTTCCATCACTGAATTCTTTCTTTCCCTTTATAACTAAGCCTTCAAAGAATGCCTCTCCTTTCCAAGTTGCCTCTTCTCCCCAGGAAATTATATCTCACCAAGAATGTCAAATCTTACTCTTCACCCTTTAAGCCACTTCCTTTTGATTATTCAGAGCTATGCTCTAAGATCTATTCTGAGCATGGTCTCATTCAGGATGGGACTCTTTTATGGAGGTGATTTTATCTGTGTTCTGCCATGCTAGTTCCTCGTTAATGTCTTAGCTTTTCCATGCACATTCTACTGTGATGTAGATCTAGAGATGCCTTTAGAATATTTTGCAATATTTATTGCCCTATACACATAAAATTTGAGGCATTACACTCAGTTCTCATTATACTATAAGAATTAATGGTGGATGGTTTTATTTACTCTCCATGTGAATCTACATACTTTTTTTTTGGATAATGTATAGGAAGATTTAGATTTAGGGAATGGCAATTGTCCTATAGGAATCCAAAAGTCTGTAATTTTATCCCTGATTTTCTCTCTGAATCAGTGTTTTTACAGAAGTTGGTTTTGTCTTTTCTTCTTTCTTGTTTCTTTATTTACATTTCTGTTTATTGCCACAAAATACTTATTTGGTAAATTGACACATGGCATGAATATTTTGCATTATACAGGGGATGCCAAAATGTCTACAAATTTTTAAGTATTACATTTGCTCAAAGGATGTCATTGAATGCTAGCATCACCATGCAGTAGGCAGGACAGTCAAAGAAAATGGTAGAGGCATGTTTGAGCAAAGGTCATACTCCACATTGCTACTATAATTTAATTTAAGTTTGAAATGTAATCATAGATAACATCTTTTAAATTGTGTATACTTTTTTTGCCACCCTCTGTTTTCATATACGTACATAGTATATATATGCAGATTGTATTTATAAAATAATTAGTTTCAGTGTTCAGGATAATCTTATATGAGTATATTCCCCAGTCCTTAATTTATTTTACTTGCTTCAGTTAGTTAAAATGTTGTTAAATGAATTTTTCAGGCACAGTGTAAAAGTTGTTTTCTTTGTAAACCCTCGCATATGTCAAAGATTGTTATCCTGTTGCCTTCTACCTGAATGACAACATTTCCTAACTCAAATTATTGGGTCATGAGATTTTTCATTGCTTTGTGGTTGTCTGGTGTTCAATATCAAAGAAGTTTAAAAAGATCATCTGGCTCTTTTCTTTTGTAAATAACTTGCTTTTTTATTTTGTTTTGCTGCCTGGTGTTTAATTATTGATGTTGTACTCACTTTGTAAAAGGAATTTACTAGATTTCCTTTCTTTTTTTTTTTTAATCAATATTTTTATTATGGTTTTGTGCGGTACAGTTAAGGGTTAGGTGTACAATTACGTTTCATTCAGGCACCCTGTTGATAAGAGGTGTTTCCCCTTCCCCAGACAGATATTTGCTACTGTTAATCACATCCCCCTCCCCCCCCATAGTTTCCCAGTACCGTCAGTCATTTTCTTATAGTATTACATTGGATGTTCAAGGTCCATTATATGAGTGAGAACATGTGATACTCGGATCTTTGTTTCTGTGAGAGGTCACTCAGTATTATACACTCTAGTTCCATCCAGGTTGCTGTGAAATTCATGGTTTTGTTCTTTTTTATGACTGCGTAGTATTCCATTGTGTATATGTACCACATTTTTTAATCCAGTCCTCTTTTGATGAGCAGCATGGTTGTTTCCAGGATCTTGCTATTGTGAACAATGTTGTGATAAACATATATGTGCAGGTATCTTTTTTATAGAGTGATTTGAGTTCTTCAGGGTATATTCCCAGTAGGGGGATAGCAGGGTCATATGGGAGGTTGATATTTACAGCTTTTAGGAATCGCCACATTGCTTTCCACAGAAGTTGCACTAGTTTACACTCCCACCAACAGTTTGGAAGTGTTCCCTTTTCGCCATACCTTCTCCAGCAGCTGTTATTTTTTGAGTTGTTGATAATTGCCATTCTGACTGGAGTTAGGTGGTATCTCAGTGTGGTTTTGATTTGCATCTCCCTGATGATTAGTGAGGTTGAACATTTCTTCATGTGTCTGTTGGCTGCTCGGATGTCCTCTTTTGTGAAGTGTCTGTTCATATCTTTTGCCCATTTGATAATGGGGTTGTTTGTTTTTTTCTTTTCAGCACGTTTTAGTTCCTTGTAGATCCAGGATGTTAAGCCTTTGTCAGACCTGGTGTTGGCAAATATTTTTTCCCAGTCTATAGGCTGTCTCCCTGCTCTCTTGATGGTTTCTTTGGCCTTGCAGAAGCTTGTCAG
>NW_007253113.1:727893-730400 GCF_000164805.1 Carlito syrichta
GTTTTGCATTTAGGTCTCTGATCCATTTGGAGTTAACCTTTGTGCATGGGGATAGATAGGGGTCCTGTTTCAATCTTCTGCATGTGGTCAGCCAGTTTTCCCAGCACCATTTACTGAATAGGTTCTCCTCTCCCCAGTGGTAGGTGGTGGGGGCTTTGTCGAAGATGAGTTGGTTGAGAAATTGAAGTTTTGCTTCTGGAATCTCAATTCTATTCCATTGATCTATATGCCTGTTACCAATACCAAGCTGTTTTGATGATTGTAGCTTTATAGTAAAGTTTGGAGTCTAGTAATGTGATACCACCTGCTTTGTTTTTTTTTGCTGAGGATTGTTCTGGCTATTCTTGGACGTCTGTGTTTCCATATGAATTCCTGTGTTGTCTTTTCTAGGTCTGAGAAGAATGTTGCTGGTAATTTGATGGGTATTGCATTGAATTTGTAGACTGCCTTAGGTAAGATGGACATCTTCACAATGTTGATTCTTCCAATCCATGAGCATGGAATATTTTTCCACTTGTTTGTGTCATCTTTGATTTCTTTGAGCAGTTTTTGTAATTTTCATTGTAAAGGTCTTTCACATCTCTGGTTAGGAAGATGCCAAGGTATTTCATTTTTTTGTGGCTATTGTGAATGGAATTGTGTTTTTTATTTGGGTTTCTATTTATTATTGGTGTAGAGAAATGTGATTGTCTTTTGTACATTTATTTTGTACCCTGAGACTTTGCCAAAGGCCTTTTTCAGTGTAAGGAGGTTTTTCACAGATTCTCTTGGGTTTTCAAGGTACATAATTATATCATCTGCAAAGAGAGATAACTTAACTTCCTCTTTTCCTATTTGGATACCCCTGATTGCCTCCTCTTCTCTGATTGCTCGAGCCAGGACTTCCAATACTATGCTGAACTGGAGGTGTGAGAGTGGGCATCCTTGTCTTATTCCAGTTTTCAGGGGAAATGGTTCCAGTTTTTGTATTTCTTCAGGGTCAGATGTGACTTCATCTTTTGTGTTTCTGATTGTGCTTATTTGGTTTTTTCTCATTTTTTCTTGGTCAGTCTAGCTAGGGGACCATCGATCTTGTTTATCCTTTCGAAGAACCAGCTTTTTGTTTCATTGATTTTTTTGTATTATCTTTTTGTCTTCTATGTCCTGGATTTGGGCTTTTATTTTGGTGATCTGGATTCTTCTGCTGAAATTAGGGTTTTTGTGGTCTTGCTTTTCCAGCTTCTTTAGGTGGCTTGTTAGGTTGTTAATTTGTGTTCCCTCCATTTTGTTCATGTGTGTTTATAGGGATATAAATTCTCCTCTTTCTACAGCTTTCAAGACATCCCAGAGATTTTGGTAAGATATTTCTTCATTTTCATTTGTTTCGTGGTATCTTTTGATCTCTGTTTTGATTTCATAATTGACCCAGGAGTTGTTTAGCATCATGCTGTTTAGTGTCCATGTCTTTGTGGGTTTTGGGGGGACTTTGTTGGTGTCAATGTTTATTTTTATTCCACTGTGGTCCGAGAAGGTGCATGGTAGAATTTTGGTCCTTTTAAATTTGCTTATGCTTGATTTATGGCCAATTACATGGTCAATCTTAGAATACGTTCCATGCAGTGATGAGTAGAATGTATATTCTGTGGTCTTTGGATGGAGTGTTCTGTGGGTATCAATTAAATCCATTTGGTCCGAAGTCACATTGAGGTTCCGGATCTCCTTGCTGATTTTTTGTCCTGATGATCTGTCTAGGGTTGTGAGTGGGGTATTAAAGTCCCCAGTTATGATGGTTTTAGAGTCAATATCTTTCTTTAGTTTTCATCAAAGTTGCTTTATGAAAGTTGGCGCACCTATGTTGGGTGCATATATGTTTAGGATAGATATTTCTTGTTGATGGATTGAGCCTTTTATCATTATGTAGTGGCCTTCTGTATCTTTTTTGATTTTTAATAGCTTGAAGGGTATTTTGTCTGAAATTAAGATCGCTACTCCTCCTTTCTTTTGTATTCCGTTCGTCTGAAAGTTTGTTTCCCATCCTCTTACTTTGAGTCTGTGGGTGTCCTTTTTAGTGAGGTGAGTCTCTTGAAGGCAATAGATTGTTGCCTGAAGATATTTTATCCATTTTGCCATTCTATATCTTTTCAGTGGTGCATTTAGTCCGTTCACATTTAGGCTAATAATTGAAATGCAAGAGTTGATCCCTCTCATAAGGTTCTTACAGAGTTGTTCCTGTTTGTTTGTTGTCTTTCTTTGGGTTTTAGAGTTGGTTCATGTGTGTTTTTAATCTTTTGCCTGTACTCTTATGAAGAATGTTGTTGTTCTTTTTTCTTTTTCTTCTGTGTTCAGTACTTTCTTAAGTGTTTCTTGTAGAGGTGGTCTGGTGGCAGCATAGGTTCTCAGGGATTGGATATCTGGAAAAGATTTCAATTCTCCCTCACTAATGAAGTTCAGTTTGGCTGGGTAGGTTATTCTTGGTTGAAATTGTTTCTCTTTTAGAACTTTGAAGATAGGGCTCCAGGGTTCCTAGC